>NW_028255517.1:600000-757000 GCF_964263255.1 Lissotriton vulgaris | reverse complement strand
TGTGCCATTGTCCTAGATGAGGAGGAGGGGAAGCCTGTGAGGGTGGTAGCCCATGAGGGGAAAGAAGAAGGGCCAGGAAGCGTGGAGGAGGAGACGGCGCCCGCACTGCACCACAGGGAGCACTAGGACAGCAGGCTGTTGCTAGGAAGTGGGGAGATAGCAGCCAGAGCTGGTTCTGAGTTAGGGGTAGTAGTAAAATATAGCAATAATCGGTATTCAGTGGGAACTTCCTAGACCTTTTGGCCCCTATGCCACTGCACCTGCTGCATCATTCAAATCATGACCCTAGTGCCTGCAAGGTAATTGCACTTGTGAGTTGTTGTTTACTAGTAAAATATAGCAATAATTGGTGTTCAGTGGGTATCCTAGACTGTTTGTATCCTGTGCCATTGAATTTGTTGCGTCTTTCAAATCATGCCCCTAATGCTTGCAAGTTAATTGCATTTCTGACAGCTTGTTTAGTAGTAAAATATAGCGATCATCTGTGTTCAGTGGGTTTCCTAGGTCTTTTGACCCGGTGTAACTGCCCCTGCTGCATCATTCAAATCATGGCCCTAGTGCTGCCAGGTAACTGCACTTGTCTGCTTGTTTAGTAGTACAATATAGCAATTATCAGTGTTTAGTGCGTTTCCTAGACCTTTTGGCCCTTGTGCTACTGCACCCGATGCCTCATTCAAATCATGGCCCCAGTGTTGCAAGGTAACTGCATTTGTGACAGTTTCTTTAGTAGTAAAACATAGGATCAATCGGTGTTCAGTGGGTTTCCTAGAGCTTTTGATCCCTGTTCCGAGGCACCTGCTGAACCATTCAAATCATGACCCTAGTGCCTCTAAGGACAAATGAGGAAATCCTTTATATCCAGTAATATATGTGTTCCCAAAAAAGGCACAGTTACAGACAGAATACATAATTATTGTGTAGCTTAACATAAACACAAAAGTTTTCATAAAAAGTGCCTTAAACATATCCAACTCTCCAAAACGAGTTGCCACAGTTGTCATAAATAAAGCATATGCTTTACACATCAAAGTGAAAACCAAAAATTGTTAAATTGTGTTGCAATGTTTCTGGCTCTTTTCTGTGAAAACATCTTATCCTGTGCTTGACAGTGAATGGGCCATAAACTGTAAAATGCCCAAGATCACCATATTGTATTGTATTGTATTGTAATTGCATTTATATAGTGCTTACTACCCCTGACGAGGCGTCAAAGCGCTTTTCCGGCGAGTATCACGCTACTCCGGAACCCACAAAGGATTAGTGTTGAATTAGTATATATATGTTATGCTGACGCTGAGACTGGAATACAGTTTTGTACTTTGTCCCTAAAAGGGCAGTTTCATAGATTAAATGGACTAACCAAAGAAGAGGAATTTTGCAAAAAACTTTACATATGAAAATGTCTCTGGAAAAATTCCAAACATGTATTTTATTCAAATGCAGAACTGTTTCATCTTAGTAGTACTAGTATATCAGACTAAATCAGTGCAAGGTTTTTGTTGTTTTGTTGTAAGTAATAGTTTTCAAACATGATTTTATAAATGTTCATGCACCCTCCCACCATGACAATACCAATAGCGAACTTCATGCCCCACAAATGAAACACATAGGCAGCTGGCTCTGCATATACTATAGCAAAATGAGGTATAGTGTGCACAGAGTCCATTGGATCCCCCAAGGCTTTACAGAGGCTCAAGTAGATAATACTAATGCTCTCTTTTGTGGTAGTATTGGAGAGCAGTTAGACTTATCAGAGGGCAGTGCTAAGCATTTGTTGTACACACACTGGCAAGAAATGATTACACACACTCAATGAATAGATCCGAGACCAATGGTTTGTAAAAATGTTACTTTTGCTATATTTATTTTATAGAACCAATGATACTTTGTTGCATGTAAATACGTTTTGCAATATCAATGACTTTCAATGTAAAAAGAGTACACCGTGCATTTTTCAACAATGCAATGTTATCCTATAGGGGAAACACAATCAGCAATATACAGGTAAGTAAACAATTTATGACATTGAGTTTCTGGACAAAGCTTGATTACCAGGTAAAGTTCAGGTTAATAACAAAACTGCATCACCAGTGGCACTGGGCCTGCCGGTGCATAGGTGAAACTCTGGATCTGGTGCCAATGTTATCCATTGAAAAAACGGGGCAATCGAAGTGGTACTACTTAAGGTAAGTAGAAAGGTTTGGTAACCCAGTCTCTGGAGGTTAAGGAAAGCACAGGGGGAGTGCCACAAGGCAGCACCAAACGTTCACCCTCAGCAGCACAGGGGTTGGCTTCAGGCACCCAATGCAAACATATGGAAAATCTCAAAGTTGGAAAAAGGCTGCAGGCTCAGGCCAGGAAGATAATCAAAGGAAACCTACAGCTGCACAGGTAAGTTGGAATAAGCTGGTGCGTTGGAACACCGTCGGATATTCTCCCCAAGACCCAGGGGCACTGGGTGCAGGGGTGTCCTACATCAGCTTACTGGTGCAGGTCCCGGTTGGGGGAGTCGTCATGCAGAGGCTGCAGGCATTGACGTGAAGTCTGGCAGGGGTCAACCCACAGTGGACTCTTGCTCTAAATTGCTGGGAATCCTCTGCTGGACCAGTGGGCCAATGGAACTTGGACCGTGGGCGTACGGTGCAGAGGTAGTCTGTTTTGCGGTTCCGCAGGCAGAGCACTTTGTATTTAAAGTTGGTTTTCTACTGGACAGGTCCGCTGTCCATGGGAGATTAGGAGTATTTTTAGAAGGCAGACAGTCCTTCCAGGGTCCAGGAGCTTGCTGAACTTTGGGCCGTGTAGCTTTTCTTTAGCATGGTCTTTAAGGGCTGCAGACAAGTCAGTGGGGCTGGAGCAATATCAGTTGATGTCTTTGCTGCTGTACAGCTCTTCTTTGTCCTCTCCTTTGTAGGCCGTCAGAAATCTGAGGATTAAGGTTCAGGGGTGCCCCTAAATACTAATTGTAGGTGTTTTACAGGGTTCAGAAGGTAGTAGCCATTGGGCTACTTATCTTAAGGGTGCCTACACCCTTGGTATGCCCACTCCCTCTGGGGAGGGGGCATATCCCTAATCCTATTGGCTAGAGTCCTCCAAAACAATATGGAGGATTCTCAAAGGAGGGTGTCACTTCAGCTCAGGGGCACCTTAGGGTTTGCTCCTTGCTGAGAGGGGACATGCCTCTCTTGTTTACAATTTTCCCACTGACCTTGCTGTCAAAAATAGGGCTTAGTCAGGGGGCAGACACCTCCACTAGCTGGAGAGGTTCTGGCCAGCATAACAAAGGACAGGAAGCCTTTGAGGCTCATCGCCTTTCTATGCTGTTCCTGCCTGGGGAGTCGGTGTAAAGCACCTCCACCCAGAGCAGGCTTTGTTTCTGACCCACAAGAGCAAAAGGCTCTCACCTCTGGGGGTCTAAAACATGTCTAGAGGTAGCAGCCTCGGAGGGACCAGTCAGACACACACTTGCGAGTTGGTAGGATTGCCCTCTGGGTGCATTTCTTAACAAATCCAACACTGGCATCAGTGGGGGTTTATTAACACATTCAGTGCTCATGACGAGCTCAGCTCGTCATCAGCACAGACCGCTGCAGAACGCCCACGTGGGGATAATTTCCCTGCTGTGCTGAGCGTTCCATGAAAACGGGCGTGGTCATGACGAGCTCAGCTCATCATGAGCACAGCGCCACCGTGCAGCGTGACGAGCCGAGCTCGTCACAAGCACTGCGGTGCCGCAAGTGGCCCCCCTCCCCCATGTCGCGGGGTAATTAGCCCCGCGGCGAAGGGGTTATGCTGAGGTGTTTGGTACTAAGGCCTAGATGTAGTTAATTTTATTTTACCGCTTCTTAAATACCGAATTTTACCGATTCGGTATTTAAGAAGTGGTAAAATAGAGGGGGGGGGATGTAGGTATTACAGAATCAGTAAATACCGAATCGTTAAGATTCGGTATTACCGATTCTGTAAATACCGATTCGGTAATGCCCATTGATTCCTATGGGCATTGAAGCCCATAGGAATCAATGCTGTCAAGGAAAAACAATGGTCCAAACCAAAATTTGTCGTATATTCAATGAATAATATACTCACAGTTATTCTTTTTTCAATTTGAAAGAGTATCTGAATTAATCTACTCAAAAGAATCAAGCAATAATGATTGTTTTAAAAAGAAAAAGCAACAACCTGAAAAGAACTGAATTTATTCCAAAAAGGGGGAGTTTTCAAAATTACTCCATCGTAATACAGTCAATGTATGCATTTGTACATCTTCAAAAAACGAACGGTAAAGAAAAAGGGGAGCAATCTGCTTCTAACAAGAGGGTGCCGGAAAAGAAGAAAGAGTGATTGAGAGATAAAGGGGTGTAAGCCTCAATTGAAAGGTGACACAGAATTTGAGATAAATAGAAAAACAAAGCTATAAAAACTCTAGCTAATAATGCAGTTAGGCCACTGATGTTTTTTTCAATTTTTTCACATTTATACAGTCTGGACTGGCATGTATAATGAAAATCTTTGGATGGTCCTATTTGCTAATTAAAAAGGCGTCGACGTTTCGACCCGTCTTGTGGTACATGGGTGGCTAGGAGCCTCGACCTGCGGGTCTTCTTCAGGACGTGTATGACCCAGGCCCTTTTACCGTCGATATTCAGTTTAAACCAACCAGATAGGTGGTCGTGTATTTAACCAGAAAAGTTGAGTAGGCAATTGGTGGGCAGCAGACACAGCTCGCAACAAGTAGCCGTCAGTCACTTAGAATTTTTTCTTTGAGCCGCCATCACTTGCATAATTGGCATAGGGGTTGCACTACACACAATCGGACGTCGGTGCAAACTTGTAGGTTCTTATGTGTCCATCCCGCGCTGGGTAGATAGTTTGAAAACAAAACGGACGACACAGGTTCTTATGTGTCCATCCCATGCTGGGTAGATATTTGGAACAAAACGGACGACACAGGTGCCGCTCACCGGGTTCTCCGCCTCGCTCCGTGAAAACAGTCACGGAAAAAATTCTAAGTGACTGACGGCTACTTGTTGCGAGCTGTGTCTGCTGCCCACCAATTGCCTACTCAACTTTTCTGGTTAAATACACGACCACCTATCTGGTTGGTTTAAACTGAATATCGACGGTAAAAGGGCCTGGGTCATACACGTCCTGAAGAAGACCCGCAGGTCGAGGCTCCTAGCCACCCATGTACCACAAGACGGGTCGAAATGTCGACGCCTTTTTAATTAGCAAATAGGACCATCCAAAGATTTTCATTATACATGCCAGTCCAGACTGTATAAATGTGAAAAAATTGAAAAAAACATCAGTGGCCTAACTGCATTATTAGCTAGATTTTTTATAGCTTTGTTTTTCTATTTATCTCAAATTCTGTGTCACCTTTCAATTGAGGCTTACACCCCTTTATCTCTCAATCACTCTTTCTTCTTTTCCGGCACCCTCTTGTTAGAAGCAGATTGCTCCCCTTTTTCTTTACCGTTCGTTTTTTGAAGATGTACAAATGCATACATTGACTGTATTACGATGGAGTAATTTTGAAAACTCCCCCTTTTTGGAATAAATTCAGTTCTTTTCAGGTTGTTGCTTTTTCTTTTTAAAACAATCATTATTGCTTGATTCTTTTGAGTAGATTAATTCAGATACTCTTTCAAATTGAAAAAAGAATAACTGTGAGTATATTATTCATTGAATATACGACAAATTTTGGTTTGGACCATTGTTTTTCCTTGACAGTATCGAATACCCAGGTCCATAAACCTTGTTGGGTTACCCCATTTTTCATAATAGGAATCAATGGGCATTACCGAATCGGTATTTACCGATTCGGTAAATACCGATTCTAGCAAGGGTGCAGGGGGTGTCACTTTGACACCCTCTAGCACCCCAAATACAGGCATGTGTGCCATGTGGCACACAGACATGTCCTAAGGGCATGTCTGTCACATGGCATAGGTGTGCATGCACACATGTGCATGCACACCTGGATTCGGTATTTTACCACCCAATTGGATTGGGTGGTAAAATACCGAATCTGAAAGGCCTTTGGGACTCAGAAGAGTCCCACCTACATCTAGAAGTTACCGAATCGGTAAAAATACCAATTCGGTATTTTACCGATTCAGTAAATTTACCGAATCGGTAAAATTTGCCCCCTACATCACAAAAACCCATTTACCGGTCGGTAACGGCCGAAATCGGCAGTTACCGGCTGGTAAATGGCCACCTACATCTGGCCCTAAACATCTTGGAATTCAGTGAAGCCAGCATGGAGCTGTGGAACTTGCGGTGACAGGCTCTCAGCCCATGTACTCAGTATGGCTTCACTTTGTACTCATAATGTCTAAGAATGATCTTAGACACTATAGGGGCAAATCGGCTCATGCACGAGGTATTGTGCACCCTGCCTTAGGGCTGCAAGGCTTTCTGTAGGATTGACTTACCTTGCAGTGCTGGTAGGCCTGGCACACAGGGATGTGTGACAAGTTGACTCTTCAGTTTTATCTGCACCAAAACACGCAGGCTGTAGTGGCAGTATGCCTGTGTTTGTTGAGGGTGTCTCTTAGGGTGACACAAAACATGCTGCAGCCCTTAGAGACCCTCTGTGGTCAAAAGACCCTAGTACCACTGGTATCTTTTACAAATGACTTATATGTGAGCCAAAGGTGTGTCAATTGTGGAAACAAAGGTACAGTTTAGGGAAAAAACACAGGCACTGGGAACCTGGTTAGCAGGAACCTAGTGCACACTCAGTCAAAGATGCATCAGAGTCAGGCAAAAAGTGGGGGGTAACCATACCAAAAGGGGTACTTTCCTACAAAAGGAAAATGTTTTGTGCAGCTGAAGAACAAGATACTTTTTGAGATGGAGATTTCTAAAATAAAAGTTTTAGAAAAGCGCACAAGCAGGCTCCAGGGCAAACATATTTTGCATTCCTCTTTCCAGTTAATGCTCTCACTTTGAAGTAAGCTGGAAGCAAAATAAACACCAGGCTCCCTTGAAGAGACAGCTTGACATTTGACCTTGGTCTTTGAATGCCCAGCAAAAGTGATGAGATAAGATCAAGATTCACAGGCCCGCTAATTAAAGAAATAGAGTTCTGTGGAAGAATACTGTAAACAAGGCTTTGGCATGAGGAGGTACGCACTCAAACTGGACAACCTAAAGAATATAAAGCCAGCAAGTGGAAAGTCAGAAAACATGAGTATCAATCACAAAGACGCTGGCAAGCAATGGGTAGAACGCATTCCCAGGTCAACTTTCCGACACTTCCCAAGATGTCTTTTGAACAGCATACAGCAGCACTGTCTGGTAGGCAGCAACCTAAAAATTACTTATTTTTATCTGTCTCCTTTTTGAAATTGCTTAGCCTTTATTTTTTCAATGGGGAAACAATATTTGTTTGTTTTTTGCAATATCTGCCACTTTACAGTTTTGAAATGTTGGCATGTATGTATTTACAATTATTTTCATTCCATTAACCTTCAGAAATGGCTGCAGTCTCAGAGAAGAGCTTTGCCAATATTTGTTGATTTATTTATTTAACTCATAAAAATTATGGGTTTGTCGAACACTGGCAAGATCCTAAATGCAATTTAAGAGAATAAACACATTGTACATTATTGTTAATATTTTTTAAATATATAATGCAAAGTACAAATTAAAGCACTTGTGAAGTATTCAAATACATAAATATATATATATATATGAAAATGAAGGAATACTTCATTAGTGCTTTAATATACACACACACACACATACAAACAGGCACACACACACACACACACACACATATATATATATATATATATATATATATATATATATATATATATATGAAAATGAAGGAATACTTCAGTAGTGCTTTAATATACACACGCACACACACATACAAACAGGCACACACACATATATATATATATATATATATATATATATATATATATATATATATATATATATATATATATATATATATATATATATATATATATATATTCCCCAACATCTTCCACAAAGAAAGAAAGTGAGCCGCACACCAACAGCGGAGCCTTTGTGTTTTTATTAAAAGTACTTTCTCTCACCCGGCAGTCCTGACATGTTTCGCTCGACCTTCGAGCTTTTTCAAAGGTGCGCCGTGAGTCCTTGTCCTTTCAGCTGATGGAAACCATGCTCTCATACTTTTTCCGTTTTGACACGCCCCCAATGGCTGCTGAGACTCCTGGTCTTTGTAGTCTGTAATGGTTCCCAGGCTGAAAGGAAATGTTTACAGTTTCAATTTTTGCACAAAGAGTCCGTTGTGCCACTGAGAGCCCATTTTCAAAGCTCCCTGTGGTCCATTACCAAAGTCGGTCTTTGGCGTTCACCGCACTGCCCTTGACATTTCTGTAACTCCACCTGCGGTTCCCTTCGGGCAGGCATGGCGCTCTTTGCTGGAGGTGCGTCGCTTTACGGCAGAACCACGCCGTTACATATTCCCCAACATCTTCCACAAAGAAATTACTTATTTTTATCTGTCTCCTTTTTGAAATTGCTTAGCCTTTATTTTTTCAATGGGGAAACAATATTTGTTTGTTTTTTGCAATATCTGCCACTTTACAGTTTTGAAATGTTGGCATGTATGTATTTACAATTATTTTCATTCCATTAACCTTCAGAAATGGCTGCAGTCTCAGAGAAGAGCTTTGCCAATATTTGTTGATGTATTTATTTAACTCACAAAAATTATGGGTTTGTCGAACACTGGCAAGATCCTAAATGCAATTTAAGAGAATAAACACATTGTACATTATTGTTAATATTTTTTAAATATATAATGCAAAGTACAAATTAAAGCACTTGTGAAGTATTCAAATACATAAATATATATATATATATATATATGAAAATGAAGGAATACTTCATTAGTGCTTTAATATACACACACACACACACATACAAACAGGCACACACACACACACATATATATATATATATATATATATATATGAAAATGAAGGAATACTTCATTAGTGCTTTAATATACACACGCACACACACATACAAACAGGCACACACACGGTCGCCAGTAGGTATATATAGTTAGGATTTTTTTCCTATGGGATTTCTGAAAATTCTATGTTGAATAACTTTGGCGTTTGTGGACGGAATTGGCTGAAATTTTCAGGAAAATGGCACAATTTGTTTCTGAGCAGCCCCTGAAAATTTGGGGGGGTTTCGTCAAGGGGGGCCGAGAAAAAAGGGGGGTCCCAAAACACGTTTTTCTCATTCATTTTTCCATAGGGCGGTTGGAATCACTTTTAGCTCGAACGGCTGAATGGATTTACATGAAACTTGGCAAAATTGTAGATATGGTTTGCCCGACGTGCCTTTGCTATGTCTCAATATATGTGCCTTTGTGGATTTTGAGAAATTAACGTTTTAAAAAATATATATATCTGTGACAGCGTCCCGGTTAGCGCCCCGGTTCGCGTACCTGACGCGTAACGGAACTTCGCGAGGAGAAGCGGATTGGCTCCCCGGTGACTGTCAACATTCTAAACAGTCCGGAGCGGCCACCATCTTGTGTCTCGGTAGGATCGAGACACAAAAGGTGGCAAAAACAAAGGGGGAAATGAGCATAAGGGGGCAGAGTACATCCTCCCTGACCCCCTAGGTTTGATGAGGGGGCTTTAAAAGGGGCCCGCAGGGCAAAAAAAAAATATTTTTATTTTCGTTTTTTTTGAGGGGGGAGCACCCGGTACGCGCACCGGGAAGCGGTCCGGGGAGCGTAATATAGGGAAAAAAGAATGAAAGAATGTTCAAATATTGTATGTTTATTGATTGTTCTTTTGTTATTTTTTTTATTTAAGTACCAACATGTAGGTACCAATGCAGAGTCTAAAAATAAAAATAAATATACACCGTTTCCTTTGTAGATATCTTGCATGTTGTTTCAGAAGTTATTGTGGTATATGGAATTCATAGCATAGTCTGTGAGGAAAGCAGAAAGAACATGGAGGCAGGAGATGATAAAGAGATGTTAAATACACATTGGAGATAATATAGTGATAGAAAGGAAGTAACTATGAGCAAACTTACTATGTAACACAAAAAAGTTGCACAGTATATTTTAAGTCTCAGTTTATATTTTATCTTTTTGGGTACTATTTCATAATTTTCATATTAAAAAGAATAATGTCTGAAACAATTTTAACTTTAAAAATTTTAATTTATTGTTCAGATTTTTCAAAATCTAAGAGAATTTGTAACATTAAATCATCAGGAATGTCCTCCTTTTCATTCCAAGAATCACATTCACATTCTTCAGCACATTTTAATAATTGTTGGTCTACTGATTCATCCATAAAGTCTAGTTCTTCTTTTTCTTGGTTTGGATTGCTTTCAATCTTAATTCCAAATGAAATTGTATTTTCCTTTTGCTGTGCTTCCATTTTCTTGCTGTAAATTGCATTAAAAAAAATATATCAGTGGAGATAGGGCACTGTTGGGTTTAAGTTCAGACAGGTGCTTGTGAGTTTTTAACAGTGAAGTAATCTTTGGGCAGTGCATGGTTTCAGGCAGGAAGTAGTACTATTAAAAAGTGCCTGTGATGAAACCTAAGTAAATTCATAATTATACCACAGAAGCCTAACTCAATCAATAATTTAAATAATTAAGTCTTTCTCAATGAATAACTCTTATAGAGGGACAGTATGTAACTATCTGAAAACGTTTTCCTTATTTAATTTAAAGTGCATAACATAGTTCTCCTTTCAAATTTTTTAAATTATATCTTACCTTTGAAAAAGAAGTTAAAGTTGACAGTGAAAATGCTCTAGAAATGTACTTCAGGAAGTAGTAGTCAAAATGGCTGTGTTTCTCTCTCTTTCTTTATATATATTCAGGTACATAACCAATCAAATGTCTTGAAATAATAGTAGAAAATGAAAGTAACATTTTAATTGGTTGTCAATTCTAACACTTCATATGTGTTTCTGTCATGTAATTTACCTCAGGATATTTAGTCAGGCCTACAGCATAATTTTCTCAATGGAATTCCATCAAATTTGGGTAAATGGTAGGGACTGCTATGTAGTAGGGCCTATTCTATATTTGATGAAAGTGTCTCCAGTGGTTTTTCTGTAAATTACTTTCCCACCTTTTTTTAGCGAGCGCTCACCGGTGCGCGGCCCGGTACGCGTACCGGCAGCGTTACGGGAGTCCTCCATTTTGTGTTTTGGCAGAATTGAGACACAAGATGGAGGGCAATCAATGTTCGGAATGGGTAGAAGGGGGCACGGTAGACACTTCCTGACCCTTTAGGTTTTCTGAGGGGGGCATAGGACGCTCATATAGGCCCAAAAAAAAATAAAAAATTAAAAAAATCGCAGGGGGAGCGCCCGGTACCCGAACCGGGCAGCGCTCCGGGAAGCGCAACAAAGAGAAAAAAAGAAAGACAGGGTCTAAAAATGTTAGCAATTTTGATATAAATGGAAGGTAGATCTGAAAAGAACTATTTTTTTATTCTTTTTCTTGTTTTTTATTTTTTTTATTAATTTTCAGAACAATTTTTTGATTTTTTAGGATTTTTGAAAACTATTTTGTGTTTTTTTAGTTTTTTTAGGGGAAATAACAAAAAAGCAGGGTTAGAACATGTCTCAACAGGAGCAAAAAAAATCAAAAGGAATCAATGTTTTGTCTTCTTGTTGCATTTATGATTTTCTCCAGCTCGGATAATCAAAGTAATACTCTTTTCTCCAAAACTGATAGTTCCTCCACAATCTATACAAACTATTTTGTAGTTTTCAAAAGGAGTTTGAAAATTGTAGACCATTTCTCGGCCTTCTGGTCCGGCGAATGAGCTTTGTCCACTGGAGGTGGTGGGGATGACATTTGGGCGGTTGGCAGCAAGATCCCTTACTTGTGCTTGGGAATGGCTCTGCAATGGTGTTTCTGTCAGGAACTGCTTTACTTGCTCTTCCTCCTCCTCCTCTTCATCCTCATTATCTTCCTCTACACCAAAGTCCAGTGTTGGAGGTGGTCCTTTTGGTGGTGGTGGTGGTGGTGGTGGTTGCTGAGAAGCACCAGCTGTAGCTAAAATAGAAGCCATTCTAAAAAACAGGTCTTGCTCTCTGGAAGTAGAAAGTAAGAATGAGGTAAAAAGGTGGGGGCTTTCATCATTTTGAAAAAAAAATGTTCAGAACCAATAAAAAGTGTTATTTTCAGGTCACATGACCTGTTACGCTTACGTTACGTGCCCCGGGCCGCGCCCCGGAGCGCTTCCGGGGCGCTGCCCGACGCGCTCTGTAGCGCCCTTGAGCGCTTCCGGGTGCGCTAACGCAGCGCGTCATAAGACGCATCACGCAGCAACGCGATACGTTGCGCTTACGCGACGCGTCACGATGTTGTTTTCTAACGCGGCAGTTGCGCTAACGGAACGTTTACCGGTTCGCGGACCGGGTCGCGGCACCAAATTGAGCTAACGGGAAGCTACCCGGTGCGCGGACCGGTAGCGAAACAAAAAAAAATAATAAAAAAAATATATATACATTAAAAAATTATATTAAAAACATATAAAATATATTTTTCCTTTAAAAGAAGAATACATTTTACAGCTTTTGATATTTGCTATTAAAAAACCATTGAAATTCACTGAAAAAACCATAGGTTATAGACCATATATAGTTAGGAATTAGTATTTACAAAACCTTGAAAATTCACTGAAAAAACCGTAGGTTATAGACCATATATAGTTAGGGATTAGCATTTACAAAACCTTATTTTACTCACACAAAACCATTGAAATTCGCATATATAGTTAGTTGCACTAACTATATATCGCGCACCCGCAATCCACTGCTGATGATGTCACATATTACATCATTCATGACATGGTCAGTGACATCACTGATGACATCACTGATGACATCATCCCGTGACTGTATGTTTCTGTAAAGTTAAAATATGTCTTACATATTGAAGAATGAGTGGATGTACAAGTGTCTGGATGAAGGATTTAGTAGGTGCATGACTGACTGTATGAGAGAGTGATTAAATGTGTCTCACTGAGTGCATGGGTTAGTGACTAAACTGTCTTAATTTGTGCATCATTATATCTGTTGTTCTGTAAACTGCTGCATGTGTTGATCAGTAGCTATATGAGTATCTATATGGGTTATTGATTGGTTGCCCAAGTATTTGTATGGGAGAGTGAGTGTGTTTGTGGGGGTGGCTGGGAGGTGTGTGACTCTGTGCATACATGTGTGAACAGTTGATTCACTAGATGTATGGGTTCAAAACTGCATGTGGAAACAGCTGTATGGGTGGTTGACTGTGTGCATGAGTGGTTTGGTGAGTGAATGGATATCTCAATGCTATATTTCAAAGTAAGTACATATGTAAAACACAGTACATGTGATAGTTGACATATATAAATTACTGTGTATAAGAGCCAGTGAATGTGTGAGTGGCTGCATGGATCATTGAAAACGTGTATCAGTGATTGTATAAGAGAGTAAATATGTGTTAGAATATGTTTCAATAAGTAAGGTGTGTATAACTGTATAGTTGAGGAAATGGAGGTGTGATTGATTCGTTGCATGACTGACTAGGTGTATGAGTAACTCCATGGATGAGTGACAATCTGTGAGTGTCTGTTTACACTGAGTGTATCTAAGGTTATATTAGAGTCTGAAGAGGTTAATCGTATTATCACATGAATGATGTCATCAGTGATGTTGTCAGTGATGTCATTTGAGTTGTCAACAGTGATGTCATCAGTGATGTCACTGACCATGTCATGAATGATGTAATATGTGACATCATCAGCAGTGGATTGCGGGTGCGCGATATATAGTTAGTGCAGCTAACTATATATGCGAATTTCAATGGTTTTGTGTGAGTAAAATAAGGTTTTGTAAATGCTAATCCCTAACTATATATGGTCTATAACCTATGGTTTTTTCAGTGAATTTTCAAGGTTTTGTAAATGCTAATTCCTAACTATATATGGTCTATAACCTATGGTTTTTTCAGTGAATATATATATATATATATATATATATATATATATATATATATATATATATATATATATGAAAGTTTGGGGGGGATTCGTCAAGTGGGGGCTGAGAAAAAAGGGGGGTCCCAAAACGTGTTTTCCCCATGTTAATTTCCATAGGACCTTTAGACTCAGCTACAGCTTGAACCACTGAAGGGAATTACACCAAACTTGTCAAAATGGTAGTGTCTGGTATGCAGATCACGCTTTTGGTAAAATTGTGTAAATCCCTCCAGTGGTTCCTGAGAAAATTAGAAGAGAAATCAATTATATATCTATAAGCGCGAACGCGTGCGCGCACCCCGCGATTTTTCACGATTTTTTTTTTGGGGGGGGGGGCTTGGGGGGTTTCTCTCTTTCATTTTTTTTTTTTTAAAGTTTATTTTTGTTGTTGCTATCACATGGTATACAATAACAGTCAATCGTTCTGTAGAGCAGCGTCAACATTCAGCTGTCTACGATTAATAGAGCAACTTTTTATTTTTCCCCCCCCCCAACTTAAAACTTGCTACTTCAAGGGTTAAGGTGCACGATCCTGAACTGTAGTCTATTGCAACATTGGTTTGTATATAGGCGTTCAGCAGCCCTAAAGACAGTCTCTGGTAATAACATTCTCGCCTCCATTTACATTCCCCAGGTCCCTGTGTCATGCTTTGCATCTGGGCCTCCCTCCTCCCCCCTTCCATTACTCCAGATCCTCATCGTCCCCTGAGCTGTCCCCATCCTCCTCTTCGGGCAAAGGCTCACAAATGTCCCCCCTGTATGTATTCCATGGTGTCCAAATTCTGTTCCATTTACGTGGATTATGTCTCTGTTGATACACTGCCCTCTCTGTCACCATGAGCACGTCCATATTCCTGCACCATTGCGCCAGTGTCGGTGCCTCTAGTGCCCCCCAATTTTTCGCGATATCACGCTTTGCCATCATTACGCCAATGACCACCCAGCCCTTTGCCTGCAGTGATAAATCTGTTGGGCCCCATACATTCAAGAGACAAATTCTGGGGTCAGGCGTGAACGGGTTCTGGAGGGCTTGACTGATCGTGCGCGTGACACGCCTCCAGTAGTCCTGTATGATTGGGCAGGTCCATATAGTGTGGAACATTGTACCCTCCTCCCAACAGTTTCTCAGGCAAAACGGGTGTTCTGCTCTGTGTATTTTATATAGTGTAGTGCGTGTGTAGTAGACCCTATGTAGTACTTTGAGTTGGACCAGCCTGAATCGGGTGGAAATGCCCGCCTCCCTGGGCGATGCCAGGGCTGCGTTCCAGTCTGCCTCATACAGGTCTCCTATCTCATCCTCCCAGTATTCCTTCAGCTTTCCAAGGGGATCCGGTAGGTTGTTCATCAGTTTGCGGTAAGTGAGGGAGGTTGCACTGGACTCCATGTAGTCCGTAAGCAATCGGTCCTCTAACGGAGCTGATTCCGGAAGCGTCACACCTGGTTCCAACACTGACAAGAGTGCGTGCCTAATTTGTATGTATCTGTATGTTTCGGTCACCTCTAGGTTATATTGCTTCCTCAGGGTCGCAAAGGAGAGCACGCCATCCCTTGTCCATAGGTCGCCCACCGTGGAGATCCCAATGGTATCCCATTGATCAAACCCTTTTGAACTGCGCAGGTTGCCGAGGGCTTTGGTGTCCCATAGTGGCGTGAGTTTAGTGATCACTCCCTCCCATGCCAGCCGCCTTTGCGCTTTGTGCCAGATGGCTACTGTGTGTTTGGTAGGTCCCTCTAACTTTCTCACTATTCCTTTGTTATAGAGCGGGGCCATGAGGGTGGACGTGCCCAGTTGGTGCCTATCCGCTTCATATGCCGGGTCGTCATGTGCCGCGTGGACCCATTGGTTGATCACCTTGAGGTGAGCGGCCCAGTAGTACAGTTCGAGGTTGGGGAGGGCTATCCCCCCACTGTATCAGTCCCTGGTTAACTTCAACTGCGCAACCCTGGCCGGTTTGTCACCCCACAGAAGGCCGGACAATTGTGCCGACACGTGGCGGAAGAATGATACGGGGACCATCGCCGGCGTGTTTTCCAGGACATAGAGGAAGCGAGGCAGTGCCATCATCTTGAAGAGCGCTGCTCTACCTAGTAGTGTTAGGGGTAGATTTTTCCAGTGGCGCACGTCCGCCTTCAGCCTGTCCAGCTGGGGCTTAAGATTCAGTTCAAAGAAGGTTGAGTGATCCCTCGTGATCCGTATCCCTAGGTACTTAAAGGAGATGTGTTCTACGAGCAATTGGCAATCCTCAGGCAAAGCTGGAAGGTCGCCCTGCACCATGAAGATTATGGACTTGGACCAGTTAAGTTTATATCCCGAGGCCGTACCTTGGGTTTCGCACAGTGCCAGTAGGACCGGGATGCTGTTCGTGAGGTCCATGAGGTAGACGAGCATGTCGTCGGCGTACAGGGATACTCTATCTTCCCAACCACCTCCCCACTGTATGCCTTTCAGCAGCCGGGTGGTTCTGATAACCGTGGCTAGGGGTTCCAACACTAGGGCGAACAGTAGTGGCGAGAGTGGGCACCCTTGTCTCGTGCCCCGTGCCAGCGGAAACTCCCTTGATATGTGGCCATTTGCGGTTACCCGCGCCACGGGTTCGGTATACAGTAATCTGACCCACGATATGAACGTCGGGCCAATACCCATGTGTTCCAGGACCGCAAAGAGATAGCGCCACTCCACCATGTCAAACGCCATTTTGGCATCTAGTGACAGTACCGCCGCTGGTTCCTCCAACCGCGGGGCTCGGGCCAGCACCCCGTGCAGCCGTCTCAGGTTCAGCGCCGTACTCCGGCGCGGCATGAAGCCCGACTGGTCCGGGTGTATCAGATGTGTCAGGTGAGGCAGGAGCCTGGTGGCCAACAGTTTCGCCAGGATTTTACTCTCAGCGTTAAGGAGGGAAATCGGGCGGTACGATCCGCACTCCTCAGGGGGTTTGCCGGGCTTGGGTATCGCAACAATTGTGGCCGTGCGTTGGTCAGGAGGCAGGCGCCCCTGTTCCCGACACTCCTGGAACATATCAAGCAATGGCGTGGATAGTGTTTCGGATATAATTTTGTACCACTCTATCGGCACACCATTGGGGCCTAGCGCTTTCCCCGGGTGTAGTGCTGTTATGGCTATCTGTATTTCTTCCGCTGTCAGATCGGAGTCAAGCTCGTCCCGTTGGTCGGGGGTGAGAGTGCGGGTCGGCACTCCTATGAGCGAGCTCTCTGCCATCTCCCGTGTGACCTCATACTCAGGGGTGTACACGGAGTGGAAGTGGTCTGCCAGGAGTTCCACTATTCTTGCCGGACTGGCATGCATCTCGCCACTAGGGTCTTTCAGTTGGAGTATGGCCCTCTGACCTCCCCGTGCTTTCTCCAGCCACGCCAGGAGCTTCCCTGCTTTGTCGCCTATGTCATATACCCTACTCGTAGTTGCTGACATACGTTCCCTCACTCTGCGGCGCAGAAGGTCGGTATGACGTTGCTGGGCCATTCGGAGCGCGTGCTGTGTGTCCCCAGTTGGGTTCCCTTCGTGGTCCTGTGTTGCCTTGTCAAGTTGTCCCTCCAGACCTATCAGTTCCTGACTCTGTGTGTGCTTGTGCTGTGCGATCACTGAAATCGCCTGCCCGCGGAGTACCGTTTTGTAGGCCTCCCACAGGATCGTAGGCGACGCCACTGAGCCCACATTTTCGGTGAGGTAAGATCGTGTACTTCTTTTCAAGGCCTTGGCTATGTCAGGCTCCCTAAGGTAACCCGGGTAGATAGGGAAGATTCGTCTACGGGTCCGTTCCTGACTGGAGAGGGTCAGTGTTAGCGGGGAGTGGTCGGAGACCCCTCGCGGTCTAATCTGAGAGTCAGTGAAAGTGAGGAGACCCCCTTCCAACGTAAGGAAATAGTCAATCCGCGACAGGCTGTCGTGAACTGCCGAGTAGTATGTGTATTGCCGGTCCACTGGGTGGAGCCGCCTCCATATGTCCACTAAGCCCTGCGCTTCCATGAAGTCATGTAATTTGGAGTGTGCCGGTGTTTGTGTACGCATTGGGTGTCGATCTAGGGAGTCTTGTGCCACTGCATTAAAATCCCCGCCCATTACAAGAGCCCCCTCTGGAAGGTCTAATAGGAATTTACCTAGTTCCGGGAAAGCTATAGTGTGTAGTGCCAGCGGGATGTATACCGATACCACGTTAAGCGGTGTTCCCTCCCACTGTCCATGCACCGCTGCGAAGCGCCCCTGTGTGTCTACCGCCACTGATTGGGTTATAAACCTGGAAGAGCGATGAATTAATATCCCGGTGCCCCGGGACCCCTTCGTGAACTCAGAGTGGGCCACCATGCTATAGCCTTTCCTGTCTAGGGCCTTTGTGGCCGTGCCTGTGAGGTGTGTTTCTTGTAGTAGGACCAGGGCGGGATTCAGTCTTTTTATACTTTGCAGGACCAGTCCTCGTTTAATTTTGTCACCCAGACCCCTCACATTCCAGGACAGGAGGCTCAACGGGGACGCCCGCCCTACATCAGTGCCCTCCCCCATCATGTTCGGGTATGCGGACTGAGAAGTCGCGCGCATGGAGGACCAGGAGGTCCGTGTAGCGACTCTGCGTGCAGTATCGTGACATTATTATTCTGTGTTCATGTGCCCCTTCGTAGCAATCTTGACCCCGTGTAGAAACTAAGAACCATAACCCCATCCTACCCCCAACTCCCCCCCTCCCTGCCCCCCTGCTCAACGGACTCAAAACTGCCCGCCCCCCCAACTCAGCAGAGTGCTTGATCCCAACCCATAAGATAGTACTTGCTCGCTGGGGTGAAGGCTTCTCCGTGGTCGGCGGCCCCCTTCCTCAGCTGCGGAGGCCCATCCGCCCAGTGTCCAAAGCGGCCTTGTCATTCTTCGTTTTCATCGGTTCATC
The DNA here is from genome assembly GCF_964263255.1 of Lissotriton vulgaris. Taxonomy (NCBI): domain Eukaryota; kingdom Metazoa; phylum Chordata; class Amphibia; order Caudata; family Salamandridae; genus Lissotriton; species Lissotriton vulgaris. The sequence goes on along the minus strand of NW_028255517.1, from coordinate 738,070 downwards.
CAGTCAACAGCAGCGATTCATAGCCCTCCGTCAGCACTGTCCTCATGATGATCGGTCAAAGGGGAATGTATCTCTGCGTCTTCGTCGTTGGCTTGCGAGCCCTGTCGAGAGCCAGCAGTACGGTGTTTGTTCTGTCTGTTGGAGCGACGGGGGAGGCCCGCCGTTCTCCATCCCTCTAACCAATCCTGCGCCACCTCCGGGGAATCAAAAAACCAAGTCTTGTTGTCAGCCACGACCCGAAGCTTGGCCGGGAAGAGCATTGAGTACGGGATTTCCCTGGCCCTCAGTTCTTTTTTGACTTCAAAGAAGGTTCTCCTCCTCCGTGCAACCTCGGCCGTGTAGTCAGGAAAGAATGCCAGTGTCGCGTTTTGGATTTTAATGGGAGGTGAGTTCCTCACCGCCTGTAGGATGGCGTCCCGATCCCTGAAATTGAAGAGTCTCGCTATTATTGGTCTGGGGTTAGCGCCTGTCTTATGGCGTCCTCCCGGTACCCGGTGCGCCCTTTCCACTGTGAAGAAGGCGGAGAGTCCTTTGGGCTTCAGAGTCTCTTTGATTAGGTTCTCCACGTATAGGTCCATCGCCCTTGTGTCTTCCGATTCTGGCACACCTATTATACGGATGTTATTCCGCCTTGAGCGCCCTTCCTGGTCATCGAGCTTATCGCGCAGTTCCTTATTTTCTTTTGAGATGCGTTCCATGCTAATTTGCAGTTCAGACACGTCTTCAACCAAGGATTTGGTCACCACTTCCATGTTATTCACCTTCTCCGTCATCTTATGGAAGTCCGCCCTTATAAGCGTAATTTCAGCTGAGATCGACCCCACCGTGGCTTGCACCTGCGTGAGGGCCCGCATGACGTCGTCAATTGTCGCCTTCTTGCCACTGGGCACTTCGGCCGTCTTGCTTGATTGTGGTTTGGCTTCCTGCGAGGGGGAGCCGGGCTTTTCATACGCAAACCGGTCCAGGCGTGACTGCGCCGCCATGTTTTTAGGCCCCTTGCCGGCCATTTCGGCGTCTCTTGGGCCAATCTGATGTTGTGTAGTCGCTGCACCCCAAGTTCCACTGGGGGCCGTGCCTCCCTGACCTCCTCAGACAGCTACTAGGGGATTGTCCCGGGGCCCACCCGGTGTATAGGAGTGAGGTGCAGCCTTTGAGGGGCGTTCTAGGTGCTGCGTCCAGTAACGGTACCAGGCTGGACAGGGTCTCCGGTGTTTGGTGGTGTGAGGATGCCGGTCGAGTCTCGGGCTAATTTGCGGGGTAGGCAACCGATCGATGGCGCCCTGAGGGAACTTTCACTGCCCCCCTTAAGTTCCACATGTGCCACCTTCTTCTCGTGGCCGTCGGATCCACTGCTCGGGACCTCTGATGTTGGTGGGGGCCGGACAGATCCTACTGGGTACAGGATGAGTGCCCCGTGTGGACGCCCGTCAGGTCTCAGGGCCCAAGCCGGGCGGGGGTGTCTTGAAGTCTATTCAGTATGTGGGCTCTTCGCCGCTCAATGCGCCCTCGGGCGGCGGGGGGGAGTTGCTGTATGGTCTAGTTAGCAGCGCGGATCCCCCGTCTCCTGCCCCAGCGCTCTGGCCGCCGCCGGCCAAGATGGCGGTTGCCGGCCTGGATGTCGCCGCCCTGTGCGCCGGCCTTCGCCCTCGCCGGGCGTCTGGGATTGTATCCCCCTCACCTCCGATGTGCCCTACGCCAGGAATCCCGGGCTCCTGATGTCCGGTGATGGCGGCTGGGTGCCCCGGTCTGTTTATCGCTGCCGCTCTCCGCGGCCGGCACTTCCGGTGGTTCGTTGCCCGAGACGGGCCACTTCCTCCCAGGCTTGCCGCTCACTGTGGTCCCCGGTCTGGACGCTGCGCACAGGCCCCCACTGGGCACTGTCAGAACCGTACTTTCCCGACCTCGGATTGAGGTCCCGCTGGTCCGGTTTGCTGCCGCTTGGTCCTAGGCTTCTGTGCCTTCCCGCCCGGGAAGTTTTAAAAACGGATAGATGTTCGGATTGATCCGGGAGCCGCCTCAAGCACGGAGCTCTTCCTCTAGGCTGCCGCCATCGCCGGCTGCTAGCCACGCCCCCCCTTCTCTCTTTCATTTTAACGTTTTTATTTTAATTTCGAGGGTGCCCACCCCTCGCTTTGGCCCCGAGATCACCGCCGCCGCCCGAGCTGCCTTAAGATGGCCGCCGCCTGGTTGTGGGCGGGGCCGGCGAAGGAGCCGCGCTCCGATTGGTCAAGGAGCTCTGACGTCATCAGGGGGCTCGCCTCAGGGCCGCGGTGGGATTGGCCCATCGTTCGGAGGTTAACTCCTTTGTAAACGATCTGTGCACGCCGGGGCAGCCCGTCTGCTGGCCGGCACCCAAGCGCATGCCCTGCACGCACATAAACAAACCATCCAGGTCAGCAGAGGTTAATGTGAATCTTTGAGTGGTTCACGCTGTTGCTACCCTTTATACAGGCTGAGCTGCTTTTATCAATATCAATTTTCCAGTTCATTAGTTTTATTTAGCTTGGAGGTTACAGAGCAGTTTCATGTAGCTCTTTACCAAGAGTTTGCACTTGTCAAGCTGTGTGGAAACTGCCGAGAACTGTCAGGAAGCTGGAGTGGGAGCCTTCAGGCATAGCAGCTCCCTCCCTCCCCACCCTCCGCAGGAGCGGCTTGTTATATCTGGAACAAGGGGGGGTGAAATGAATGTTTCAAAGCCAGAGGAATGATGCGCTTCTTTTATCGCCCGCTGTGCCACCGAGATCTGAGCATGTAACTCCTATTAGCGGGAGCGGGCGATGGGGCGCTTTGAAAAGATGGAAAAAGAGGACGTGAGTAATGCCTTCTGTTTGGAAAGGAGCACTGAAGGCAGAGCCCTAAGTGCCTTGCATCAGTCTTGACACGATAACACGAAGGGAAAGAACTCTTAGCACAGCAAAGAGACAAGTTGGAAGTCTGTCGCTTGCTAACAGGCGCACGCGGTTAAACATTCACGAGGATTAAACAGGTTTGAAGCGCTGTCATTAACAAACAATGGCCTTTGTTCACGAATTTTATCTTTCATTGACTGGTGAGATGTTTACCATATGCTGTGCGACATACTTCCCTTTTCAGGTTTGATTGTACTGCGCCATTAAGGGTAAACGTTATGTGAACGAGCCCTGTAACAACCACCTATTTGACATTGGCACAAACTACCGCTGCCATGCAGTGAAGAAATCAACTTACATTTGCATTAGGAATAGTTAAAAGAGTCTCTGCTGCTGGCATTTGCCCCATGAGGGAGGAGCGGGGTGAGAAAAGAAATCCCTCCACCTGTGCTGGGGCAAGCCCAGCAAAGTTAACAATGAGAGCTACCCTCACTTCCTACTGGCAGCAAGGGGTAAGTGCAAATATTTCAGAATCCACGGGGTACTTATTTCTCCTTTCCTCAGAAAAGCAAGCATGCGCTTTCTACCCTGTCATGCTGGCATACATGTTGCTTGCTTTTATTCAATCTCCAGTCTAATCAGCCCCCTTGTCCCCGCCCCGAAGCTCTGTATTATCCTTCAGTCTGCCTCTGGCACCTGGGGTTCGTGGCTTATCCAGCTCAATGCCGTCCATTCTGTGGATCTCATTAGTCGATGCCAGCCGCCACCCTCCCACCCCTCGGACACAGCTGCACAACTGCCAAGTCTTAGCAAAGGAGCCTCAGAGACTTCACCTAACCACTAGGCTCGCTGGAAAAAGTGGTTTTCAATCCCTTGCATGGCCCAGTCCCAGAGGTACAGAAGACAAATGGTGCTAGAATCTTACAGACGAGTTGTATTCTATTCATGATTTGAAAAACACATTAGAGATGCAATTATCAGCATACAGTCATAAATGTATATACAGTTTATTCAAGAATATGTATATATATATATATATATATATATATATATATATATATATATATATATATATATATATATATATATATATATATATATATGTATATTCACTGAAAAAACCATAGGTTATACACTATATATAGTTAGGAATTAGCCTTTAAAAAACCAATGAAATTCACTAAAAAAAACATAGGTTTTAGGCCTTATATAGTTAGGAATTAACATATAAAAAACCCAATGAAATTCACAAAAAAAACCATAGGTTTTAGGCCTTATATAGTTAGGAATTAACATATAAAAAAAACATTGAAATTCCTCCTATATAGTTAGCTGGACATTTTATTGACATAAAACCCAATGAAATTCCATATATAGTTAGTTGCAATAACTATATATCGCGCACCCGCAATCCACTGCTGATGATGTCACATATTACATCATTCATGACATAGTCAGTGACATCACTGATGACATCACTGATGACATCATCCAGTGACTGTGTGTTTCTGTAAAGTTTAAATATGTTTTTACATATTGAAGAATGAGTGGATGTATAAGTGTCTGGATGAAGGATTTAGTAGGTGCGTGACTGACTGAGCGAGTGAATGAATGTGTCTTACTGAATGCATGGGTTAATAACTAAACTGTCTGAAAGTGTGCATCAATATGTCTGTTGTTGTGCAAGCTGCTGCATGTGTTGATCAATAGCTATATGAGTGGCTATATAGCTTATTGATTGGTTGCCCAAGTATTTGTATGGAAGACTGAGTGTGCGTGTAACTGGCTGGGAGGCGAGTGACTCTGTGCAGATCAATGTGTACTTGTATCAGTAATTGTATAAGAGAGTAAGTATGTGTTAGTATATGTTTGAAAAAGTAAGGTGTTCTGTGTTTAACTGTATAGATGAGGAAATCGAAGTGTGATTGATTCTTTACAGGACTGACTAGGTGTGTGAGTAAGTCCATGGATGAGTGGCAGTGTCTGAGTGTCTGCATAGGTGTATGAGTGCATATGACAGTGTTGTAATAATGAGTGACTGTATGTACGAGTGATTGTATGGGTGAATGAGTGAATGTGTGCGTAGACGTAGGAATCAGTGAGTGCGTATGTAGTAACTGGTATTGGTGTGTCATGATGTCATCAGTGATGTCATTTGAGATGTCATCAGTTATGTCATCAGTGATGTCATTTGAGATGTCATCAGTGATGTCATCAGTGATGTCACTGACCATGTCATGAATGATGTAATATGTGACATCATCAGCAGTGGATTGCGGGTGCGCGATATATAGTTATTGCAACTAACTATATATGGAATTTCATTGGGTTTTATGTCAATAAAATGTCCAGCTAACTATATAGGAGGAATTTCAATGGTTTTTTTTATATGTTAATTCCTAACTATATAAGGCCTAAAACCTATGTGTTTTTTAGTGAATATATATATATATATATATATAAAACCTACTGGCCGTCGCCAGTAGGTGGCTATAGTTAGGACCATGTTTCCATAGGCTTAGCGTTTTTTGACTTGCCTATATCTTTTGCGCCTGTTGGCAAACCTTCACAAAATTTCCCTCAAAAAGTGCGCTAGTGATTCTTGTTGTGCATGGAAAGTTTCATTGCGAGTCCGTCAAGCCCGGGCCTGAGAAAAAGAGGGGGGAGAGGGGTTGTTAATTTTCATGGAAATTTTAGAAACAACTACATCCCGAACCTCTGCACAGAATTACGCTAAATTTGGCAAAAAGTTAGATCTTGGTCCAGAAAGAACCCTTTTTGATATTTGGTGTAAATCCGTTCTGTTGTTGTTTGTATATCTAGGGAAGCGGATCCTCCAAGGATCTGACAGTCCCCGTATAATTTGATTGGCTGCCAACACTTCAACCAGGAAGTGTTGGCAGCCATCTTGGGACTTGGCTTCAGCCAAGTGCACAAATACGTTTAAAAAAAGAAAAAGGGGCAGGGTAGGAATACCCTGACCCCTTAGCTCTGGTCATGAGGTCCCAGAGGGATCCTTCCAGTGCATACTATCATTTTATTTGCATTTTTTGCCCCAGGAACCAGACAAAAAAGCAAATACATGAAAAAAATGAAAAATAAAAATAAGCGCTGCCTCCCGCGCTTGTTTTGAATAGAGACCCTAGGTGGGCCAGGTCCCAGAGGCATATTTTTTTTAAAAGGAGGGGGGTGCACGGGGCCGTAAGTTATAGTTAGCTCAGCTAACTACAACTGCTGAATTTCACTGGTTTTGTATGAGTGAAGTCTTTGCCTAACTATACTGTCCTTGTAACCTCTGGATTTGTCTGTGAATTTTAAGACCTTGGGAACAGGCAACAGACATTTCAATGTGAACCATCTAAATCACGTGATTTACAGTACAACAGAATACAAGCATAAGAAATTCCTAATCAGATTTTTGACTATGATGCTGTTAATCGCTAGGTTCTACCCGAGACTTTAACCACAGGATACGTTAAATAAAGTGTTAAATCTACAAGTGGGCACCTTCCCACTAGAGGTCCTAGGGAAATCTGGATACTGTTGAGAAAACAAGTGTACAATTCACATCACAACTCTTCCTTGCTGCTTCATTCGGAAGAACTTCCTTGTGAAGCCCTGTAGAAGTCCTTCAGGATGAAGCGAGCTGGCTACATGTGAACAATGGAAGAATTGTTTTTTTTTAAACTAAAGAAGAAGAATGTGAATTAAGAAATCTCTTCTTTTGAAATAACACATTGGAGTCTGTGCATTATGTCAAATAGTTGTGTTAAATTACACTGATTTGAATTTCAATCTGTCACAGTGCAGGGTTACATGCTGACCCCTCAGCTGTGCTAACTCCTGAACCGTCCAACTAAAGTTGGTACTCCAAGGTATCAAACAACTTGTTATTTTAGGCCTGACTTGTCTCTCAAGTCGAAATTAATGTAACAAGCTACAGGGTTGAACTTTTACAAAGTTGCCATTTTGTTGCCACCAATTTCCAGTGCCATTAACGGATACATAAGGAGCTTGAATCCGAGACAGCGTTCTGCCCTCCTAGGGAGATGTGCTAATGAGTCCCAGGAAAGGAAAAAATAGGGGCTTGCATTGGAGAGAGGTGTTAAATCCATCCTGCAGAATCCACATGGGTGTTGGCCAAAAAGATGAGTTTCAAAGCAGAAGCCGCCTTTGAGGACTAAATGGGGAACACTTGGGAGAGGGGCAACCCATTGTTTAGGCAGACTAGCTGGCTCAGAGGAAGGAGAGGGGAAATCTGTTGTAAAACCAGTTTATCTGGGGAGTGTCGCCCATTGGTAGCCACACCTCTGTTTTGGGTTAGGGAGCTCTGATCAGCGAGAGAAATGTTCTACCATGTTGGGAGTGAGCAGAATGGGGCATCTTGGGCTAGCTAGATGCCACACTTCCCAGGAAGTGGTCATCAGGAGGGAGGGAACCTAGCAACCCATTGGCTATTGGAGGAGAGGAGGGGCAGGCTGAGCTTACAGACCAGAGAAGATGGTGGCAGGAGAGGTGAACAGGAGGTGTTGACAGGGGTTCCCCTGATTTCAGATTCGACAAAGGGTCTGTCCCTAGTTACGTCAACGAGATGATATAGACAAGTGACCGGCCTCATACGAGAGAGCTCTCAGGATGAGGAAGGTGGGTACACAATACTGGGGAACACTGCTATGTGACTGAGTACAAGTAGTTGGTAGGGACAGACTGCTAACACTTGAGAATGAGATAGCTGAGTCATTCCCAAACATGAAGGCAGCTCATGTAGAATGCTTTGGTTTGAGCCCTGAAGAGTACAGTCAGAAGCTTAGGGCAGTTCAGAAAGAGGCTTCATACACATTAGTTGACTTAGTTGACACTTCCATTAAAGCACTAGATGACTGGATTAAAGGCAAAATAGGCACATTTGAAGGGTTCTATAATTTAAATGTTAAGGAGGACATTTTAATCAATTGTCACTCACAGAAGTTGCCCCGTCATCTGGTGAGCTCTATGCTGTCTAGCCGCAGGGAACCGGGCAAGGCAGCTGATGAGTGGGTTCATACCAGGGTTCCCAAGAAGCCCCTAGGAGGTGACCAAAAGAAAAGTGATCCCCCCTTTCAGAGGTAAAAGGGAGTAAGGATAAAAAGAAGGATAGCCGCAAAGAGCCCACAAAAGATGCCAAAGAAGGGATATCCTCAAGCCATATCCCATTCAAAGGGGAGAGGGTGTGAGAGAAAGAATTTTGCCTGCTCAGAGGCTGGGTTGTGCTATGAATGTAACTTGCCAGGACTCAAGAGCGGAGATTCGGTGTGAACAAAGAAGATATCCACCCGTGACCAGTCCAAGGGGTTGGCCAATGTAGAGATGGGGTGACATTTGTCCTTAGAGATCCCAAAAGGTACACAGAGGTCACCTTAGTACAGGTGGTGGTGGGGGTGAAGGCTCTGAGGATTACAGGTGCCAGTGTAACCATGGTGATGACCGACATAGTTCCCCCAGATCAGATCCTACCTGAAGAAGTGCACAACATTGTCCCTATGGCTGTGGTTGACTTTGAATGGGGAGGAGTTACTGAACCAAAGCAAGTAGCTGTGTCCCCTGTCATCCCAGTAGAGTGTCTGCTTGGCAATGATCTTGAAACCTCTGCTTAGGCAGAAGTGGAATGAAGAACCCATGTATCAATGCTGGGTCTTCCTGAATGAGTTTGTATAACTACAGGAGCACACAAGGCCCAGAAGTTGAGTCAAGAGGTCCTGGAGCCTGAAATGATGCCTCAAGCCCATAAAGCCAAGAGAGGTGGCAGGGAGGCTAGCAATCTATCTCCCAAAGGTCCACAGGGACAGAGGGAGCCCAACCCTCAGGCCTGGCACCTGACGAGGGGACTTCTGTCCTCAGTAATGTACTAGGGAACAGAGGCCCATCCAGAGAGGATCACAGTCAATGACAAAGGACAGGCACCACTCTAGGGGACCTGCAACAGTTAGCTATCAGACAGGAGCAAGGGGATACCATTGGTACTCATAGGGCATACTGGGAGGAGGGCCTCTTGTGCAGCGAGGCAAGGCACGCAAAAACAGAAGCATCCAGAACATTGGTGGGCTCTCAGCAATGTAGGAATTATTCCTTAACTTGGCCCATGATATCCTCTTTGCTGGACACCTGGGGCAGACCAAGACCTGGGAAAAGCTTGTCAATCACTTTTACTGGCCCCAGATGTCTGAGTAGGTTAAGGAGTTTTGGCACTCCTGTATCATCTACCAGGCCTGTGGCAGTGCAAGGGGCAAGCCAAAGGCTCACCTGACACCACTTTCATTGGTGGGGACTCCCTTTGAGATGGTGGGAATCTACATTGTTGGTCTCTTAGATCCCCAATAGCCTCAGGGAATTGGTTTACATTGGTGGTAGTGGACCATGACACCATGTATACAGAGGTTATTCACCTTAGAGCAGTCACGGCTCCTGCAGTGGCTAGAGCCCTCCTGATATCTTCACCAGGGTTGGGTTCCCTAAGGAGGTTGTCTTAGGCAGAGGCACACATTTTATGTCTGCCTATTTGAAGACTTTGTTGGATGAATGAGGTGTGATGTACAAGTTCACCATGCCCCTCCCATCCCCAAGTCAATGACCAAGTTGAAAGGTTCAACAAGACCATGAAAGGTATGATACTGGGATTACCTGGAAAACTCAAGAGTATATGGGATGTCCTTCTCCCATGCCTACTGTTGGCCTATAGGGAGGCCCCTGTAGGAGAGTAGGGTCTGCTATCCTATGGTCACCCCAAATTTTTGCTTTTTGCTTCACTGGTTTATGACTTAATGTGGCTGTGGGCCTGCTAATCAGACCCACAGCCTGCTGTTCTCTCTCTAAATTAATGCCAATGCACTCTAGGTGCATTACGAATTGGAACTGGTTCACCTTATAGGCCCCTGTAACAGTGTACTCCAGGTACCCAGGGCATAGGTGTATCCAAGGCATACCAGGGGCTGCAGCATGTATTGTGCCACCCCTGGCCTGGCCTCCATATTTGACACAACTGGCTGATCACTCAGCTGGGGTAAGTTGGTGTACTCACCTCTTACTTAGATATAGTATCCCTATATCTAACCCTAACTGGACACATGTTAACCTATAAGCCACTCCTATGGAAGGCCTCAGCAATCCTGGAGGCAGAGTGCTTGGTTTCATGTGAGATGACGCTCTGGCACCAGCTGAGCCGTCTGCAGCTGTCGGGAACAACTCCCTTAGCTGTTCCGGGATATTGCCATACCATATACTCTTAAGTGCATTATAATCCTCGCGGTTATTTGCTAACTTGGTTTGGCTTTATCAAAACATGTCGAGTAAGGTGTCATACGAATTGGGATACTACCCCCTTGCCAGTTACGGCGACTTGGGTAGCATTCCACCCTTCTAGAGGGACACAACATGTACATAACCTGAACCCCGGTTAAAGTTAAACTCGAGCCTCAGCATCACAAAATGGATGCTGCCACCACAGACGAAAGTCTGACCTCCTGCTGCTGGGAGTCCTTCCAGTGAGGGAGGCTTGGACAAAGGGCTTCCTGCCTTGGGAGGTGCGAGCACCACCCCAGACAGGATTTTGTGTATTGGGTAGGACAGGGCTGAATAGAAGGAGACATGCCTGGGGCACACAAGGTGTCCCCGTGCATAAGCCAGTCCAAACCGGTGCTGGGGCTTTCCAGCCCCAGTCCTGGCGCGGAGCTGGACAAAGGAAAGGGGGTGTAACCGCCCCCCTTCCTGGTCCCACCCAGAGGAGGGACCTAGCAGGTGATCCGGCCCCCAGATTTGGAATAAGAGTAGGAGCTGTGTCCCAAGACTTCAGATCATCCTGAACTCGACTTGAAACTAAGAAGAAAACTGGACTTCGACATTCTGCTGCACAGAAGATTGAAGAGCATCTCCCTTGTGGCCAAGGAGTGACCACCCTGTGAATACAGGCACCATCCAGCAACTCGATGTCTGCTTTGCCGCCGCCTCCTGCCGGAGCCCGATCCCAGAGCCTGACGAGACCCAGACTCACAGACATCTCAGAGCCTGATCCACAGTCCCTGCAAAGAAGAGACCCGTGGAGGCACCGAGAGACGTGGGACTGGACACCTCGAAAGACCCCCGAGAAGCTGACTGCGCAGCACCCGAGGCACCCGAGGCACCCTCGATGCTGTGCTTTGGGGTTTGAGAAGCCCCACCGCCGAGCAGCATTTGCACTGAAGATCAGCCCCCCAGCATCTCCACGATCTGCATGGGGCCCTTTTGCACTTTGCCACTCGACACGCCATCCCGGCCACTTGCCACGTGGCTAGCGGCCATCTTGGCGATGAAACCTACAAACAACACGGCTGGTCTGGTTGCTCCAGACTGGCCCTCACTCCCCTGAAAAGAAGCCCCCGCTCTGACCTTGCTGGTCCGAGTGAGAAGCTTGCATCGATTCCTGCGTGGCTTGCATTAGCCAAGGCCTGTTTGCTCCGATCAAGAAGCCAACTCCGTCAACAGCTAGAGCCTTTGTGGGACAGCTCGTGACCAATGCCTGGACGTCCTTGACCTCTTCGTGTCCACGTGGCTGCAGAGACAATCTTTACCTCTTCGCCTGTTTGCACCCGACATCGCCTGGTTCCATCCTGGTTCCATGGTAGTCACTGGCTAGTGACTTTGAACATTGTCCCCTCTGCTTTCAGGTCTTCACCTCTTCAGATCCACCCTTGGATCCACCGGAATCCTCCTCGACGACCCGCCTGTAGCATCTTCATCTTCAGGCACCATCGACCTGCGTGACGAAACCCGACACTACTTTGCACCTGTGCACCCGCTTCCTGTGGAAGGTTCCTTAAACAGTAACTTTATAACTTTTACGCACCATTGACATTGCATTGGTGCATGCGTGTGCTTTAAGCGCTTCAGCCGAGTCCCGCGGGCCTTTCCCGACTTCTTCACTGTTAGTCCCGAACAGCTCCAGCGATTCCCCAGGCCCTAGGCCTACTTCCTTTCCGATAGGTGGTTCTTATACCACTATTTTAGTATATGGTTTAGGTGGCCCCTAGGGCTCATCCATATTGTGCAACTTTTGTATATTTAAACTGTTTTGTTTTAACGTATTTGCTTCTGTTCTCATAAAGAGTATAGGGGATATTTGTAGTAAATAAATATAAATATATTTTCAATATATATCTGTGTGTGTCCTTTCATTTGGTATTCAAGGGGATTTTGTATGGTAAAACAGCTTGCTACACATGCCGTTACAGAGTTTAGCCTAAGACTGCTTTGTCCACACTACTAGGATAGCTGGTCTATAAGGTTGACTTACAACCAATCATCATAAGGGTTGCTTGGCATGGTACAAGGTGATCACTAGAACTAGTGAGCATCATATACCAGGCCAACTTCTCACATTGGTGAGCAGCGGTTGGGAATTGAGCTTGCTTTTGTTTTACCATTACAATCTTTAAGCGTATCATTTTAAAGATCATACAGTTACCTGCTAGGTACATATAAAACAAGACTAGTATACTTAAGTTCTACTGAACTTAGTTGTTGTAGAGGATAGGGAGTAGCACACCCTGACTACAACTACTATATAGGTTTAGTAGGTAAACATCAGTGTAGGTCGATTGCAACATATCCACCCACACTAGAGCAATGTCTGGAGGAGAGGGGTCCACTGGACCTGCCCCTATTGAGAGTGACCCTACAAGGGCACCATCCAAATTTGCTATGTTGAACTTTAAAGAACTGAGGCAGAGCTGTACCTTAAGAGTTCTCAAGACGGGTCCAACCCCTACCACAGACCACCTCAGAGAGCTTTTAGACCACTCTGAAGCTCTAAAGACCTCTAAAGCAGACCCCCACAGGGAATGCTGAAGGAGGCTCTCCCACTGAAGATGATAATACTGACACCCCTGTCCCTGTTGTCCAGATAGATGAGGATGACCAAGTCACTGGAGATACTCAGCCTGAGGAGGAGGAGGAAGAAGAGGAGACAGAAGGGGAGAGCAGTGATTCTGATGATGGCAGAAATAGTCAGGTGCCAGCCAGAGGGCTTAGCATGGCTAACTTAAGCCTATTTGGGACTGAGTCAGGGATGAACCCACTCAGACCCCCAAGTGGACTTAACCAGGAGCACAGGAGGAGGAGGAATCACTCAGGTGAATCCAATACCTCCCAGGCTTCTAGAGGTTCTCATAGTTACTCCAGAAGGGGGATGACTAGCCCTCAGAGAAGGGAACATGAGGCCAAAATGAGAGAGGCTGAGCTTAGGATCCAGAAGCAAGAATTAGAAGTTGCCCTGGCCCAAGAGAAACTTGCTAGAGCAATACAGCCTAGAGAGGGTGGATTAGGATCCACTGGTGGCAGCACTATCCCTAAGGATAAAGACAGGTCCTATGACAATAGAAACCTGAGTAAGATTGTGCCCCCCTACAAAGCTGGGGATGATATCCACACATGGATGACTGCACTTGAGAGAACCTGCAGAGTACAGCAGATCCCTTAGGAGCAGTGGGCAGCAATCTTGTGGCTCTCCTTTGAAGGTAATGGCTGAGACAGACTCCTCACAGTTAGTGATGGGGATTCTAGAAACTACCTGGTCCTGAAGAGTGCTCTGAGTGATGGGTTAGGCTTAACCACTGAACCGTACAGGTTAATGCTCAGAGATACCCAGAAGACACAGACTCAGGACTGGTCTGAATTTGTTGAATGTGCCACTAAGGCTCTGGAGGGATGTTTGCTGGGAAGTAAGGTTACAGACTATACAGGATTGTATAATTTAATTATGAGAGAACAAATCTTAAATAATTGTCAGAACCAGCAGTTGCATCAACACCTGATTGACTCTGATCTGACCTCGCCCCAAGAATTGGGAAAGATGGCAGACAAATCGGTTAGAACCAGGGTTAAGCAAAAGAACCAGAACCAGAACCAGGGTGGTGACCAGAAGAAAACAGACCAGAAGGGTGGGGAGCAGAAAGCTAAAGACCAGAAGTCTTCAACAGGGCCCCAGACTAATACTGAGGGTGGGTCCCAAACTTCCAAGAAGAAGAAGAAAGAAGGTCGAAGAAAACCCTGGTGTAGTACATGTAAAAACACCTCTCACTGGACAAGTGAGTGTAAAAAGGGTGGAGCCCCCAATACTGCAGCCCCTAAGGCACCTGCACCCACTAGTACAGCTGGCAGTGTTGGTCCACAAACTAAGGGGGTAGTGGGTATCACCCTGGGAACAGAGGGAGATTCTGGCCTAGTCAGAACCCCTACACAGGCTGTTCTGATTTGTGATGGGGACATAGATTTGACCCCTACTATAAGTCCCAGTAATCTTGGCAAGTACAGACAGACACCTTTGATTAATGAAAAAGTGGCTCAAGCATACAGGTACACATGTGCCAGTGTCACTATGGTGACACCTAGCTTTGTGGACCCTGGACAATACATACCAGGTGACAATTACCTGGTGACCAATGCCAGCAATATCACTACTACACATAGTGTGGCAATTGTTAATTTCTCCTGGGGAGGGGTAACTGGCCTAAAAGAGTTGTGGTTAGTGCTGATCTCCCAGTTGAATGTTTGTTGGGAAATGACCTGGAGAGCTCTCTATGGTCAGAAGTTGAGTACAGGACTCATGCAGAGATGTTAGGGATATCATCACATGTCCTTGCTGTGACCAGGTCACAGGCCAAAAAGTGCCTCTCTGAACCTCAGGTCTTGGATCCTGGAACAATGGACCAAGCACCTTCCAAGAAGAAGAACAGGAGGGTAAAGGCTGTGCCTTCCCAACTGACTACAAGTGAGGATCAGCCTTCACAGGGAGATGATCTTGAGACCCCTGAAGGAACTGTCCCTGAAGAACTTGAACCTGATCAGGTTGAGTTTCTGGGGACAGGGGGACCTTCTAGGGCAGACTTGGGGCAGGCTCAGTTAACCTGTCCTTCTCTTGAACCCCCTCAGACAGCAGGCTGCTGGGAATGCTCAAGGTACCCATAAAGTATATTGGGATGATGGGCTCCTTTATTCAGAGGGTAGAGACCCCAAGCCTGGTACAACCAGGAGGTTGGTTATACCTCTACAATTTAGGGGCTTCCTTACCTTGGCCCATGATATTCCCTTAGCAGGACACCTAGGCCAGAACAAGACTTGGGACAGGCTTGTCCCTCACTTTCACTGGCCTCACATGTCTGAAGACACCAAGGAGTTTTGTCGCTCCTGTGTAACCTGCCAAGCCAGTGGTAAAGCAGGTGGCCCACAAAGGCCCCCCTGATACCACTACCTGTGGTGGGGGTTCCCTTTGAAAGAGTGGGGATTGATATTGTAGGTCCAATGGACCCCTCTACAGCATCTGGGCACAGATTCATACTGGTGGTGGTGGACCATGCCACCAGGTACCCAGAGGCAATTACCCTTAGGACCACAACAGCTCCTGTTGTGGCCAGGGCCTTACTTGGAGTTTTCTCCAGAGTGGGGTTTCCTAAGGAGGTAGTATCTAATAGAGGTGCCAACTTCATGTCAGGATACTTAACAGCTATGTGGAAGGAATGTGGTGTCAACTACAAGTTCACCACTCCTTATCATCCACAATGTAATGGGCTTGTTGAAAGATTCAACAAGACCCTAAAGGGTATGATCAAAGGATTACCAGAAAAGCTCAGGCGGAGATGGGACATCCTTCTACCCTGCCTTCTGTTTGCTTACAGAGAGGTCCCACAAAAGGAGGTTGGCTTCACCCCCTTTGAATTGTTGTTTTGGCACCCTGTAAGAGGACCCCTATGTCTGGTGAAGGAAGGATGGGAGTTACTCTCAAAAAGCCTAAACAAGACATAGTGGACTATGTACTTGGTCTCCGCTCCAGGATGGCTGAGTATATGGAGAAGGCATCCAAAAACCTTGAGGCTAGCCAAGAATTACAGAAAGCTTGGCATGACCAAAAGGCTGTCTTTACTGAGTATCAGCCTGGACAGAAGGTATGGGTGTTGGAGCCAGTGGCCCCAGCAGCACTCCAAGACAAGTGGTCTGGACCCCATACAATTGTTGAGAAAAAGGGAGAGGTTACTTACTTGGTGGACCTAGGAACTCCCAGAAGCACCCACAGGGTGCTCCATGTCAACAGACTGAAGGCATATGTTGACAGGGCAGACATGGGCTTGCTCATGGCTACAGATGAGGGGCAGGAGGAAGAGAGTGACCCTCTCCCAGACCTGTTAACTCAGAACCCTGAAGATGACTCAGTTTATGGTGTGGCCTTAGATGGCAGCCTCACTGAACATCAGCAACATGACTGTAGACAAGTTTTGCAGTCATACAGACATATGTTCTCATTGACACCCAGTCAGACTAACTGGTGTACCCATGTGGTGGACACTGGTGACAGTCTTCCTGTGAAAAGCAAGATTTACAGGGAAACTTACCATGCCAGGGACTGTATAAAGACTGAGGTGCAAAAGATGCTGAAATTAGGTGTTATTAAGCCTTCAGAGAGCCCCTGGGCTAGCCCAGTGGTTCTGGTCCCCAAACCTCACACCAAAGATGGCAAGAGAGAGATGAGGTTCTGTGTGGATTATAGAGGACTCAATGCTGTCACTAGGACAGATGCACACCCTATTCCAAGGGCAGATGAGCTCATTGACAAGTTGGCTTTTGCCAAATATTTGAGCACATTTGATTTGACAGCTGGCTATTGGCAAATCAGATTATCTGAGGACTCCAAAGCCAAGACAGCATTTTTTGCCCCAGGAGGACATTACTAATTTGTGGTGATGCCCTTTGGTTTAAAAAATGCACCTGCCACCTTCCAAAGGTTGGTGAATCAAGTCCTTACTGGGTTGGATGACTTTTGCGCAGCATATCTGGATGACATTGCTGTCTTCAGCTCCACCTGTGAGGATCACCTGGTCCACCTGAAGGAAGTGCTAGAGGCTCTGCAAAAGGCAGGCCTCACTATCAAGGCCACAAAGTGCCAGATAGGGCAGAGTAAGGTTGTGTACTTGGGCCACCTTGTAGGTGGAGGCCAAGTTCAACCACTCGAGAGTAAGATCCAGACCATAAAGGACTGGTCCCCTCCAACTACCCAGACTCAGGTCAGAGCTTTCTTGGGCCTGACTGGGTACTACAGGAAGTTTGTTAAGAACTATGGGTCCATTGTGACTCCTCTTAATGATCTGACATCAAAGAAGATGCCCAAAAAGGTTCAGTGGACAGTAAACTGTCAAAAGGCATTTGATGACCTGAAGAAGGCCATGTGCTCTGCACCTATCCTGAAGAGTCCTGACTACTCGAGAGAGTTCATTGTCCAAACAGATGCTTCTGAGTTGGGAGTGGGAGCTGTGCTTTCACAACTTAATGTAGATAGTCAAGACCAGCCCATTGCTTTTATTAGCAGAAGGCTGACCCCCAAGGAGAAACGTTGGTCAGCTATTGAGAGGGAGGCCTTTGCTGTGGTGTGGGCCCTGAAGAAGTTGAGACCATACTTGTTTGGCACTCACTTCAAGATTCAGACCGACCATAAGCCCCTCTTATGGCTTAATCAGATGAAGGGTGAAAACCCCAAACTACTCAGGTGGTCCATTTCCCTACAGGGGATGGACTTTACAGTGGAGCACCGCCCAGGGACTGACCATGGTAATGCAGATGATCTCTCCAGGTACTTCCACGTAGAACATGAAGACACAACTGGTCAAGGTTAGTCTAATGTCCCTGCGTTTGGGGGGGGGGTTGTGTAGGAGAGTAGGGTCTGCCATCCTATGGTCACCCCAAATTTTTGCTTTTTGCTTCACTGGTTTATGACTTAATGTGGCTGTGGGCCTGCTAATCAGACCCACAGCCTGCTGTTCTCTCTCTAAATTAATGCCAATGCACTCTAGGTGCATTACGAATTGGAACTGGTTCACCTTATAGGCCCCTGTAACAGTGTACTCCAGGTACCCAGGGCATAGGTGTATCCAAGGCCTACCAGGGGCTGCAGCATGTATTGTGCCACCCCTGGCCTGGCCTCCATATTTGACACAACTGGCTGATCACTCAGCTGGGGTAAGTTGGTGTAATCACCTCTTACTTAGATATAGTATCCCTATATCTAACGCTAAGTGGACACATGTTAACCTATAAGCCACTCCTATGGAAGGCCTCAGCAATCCTGGAGGCAGAGTGCTTGGTTTCATGTGAGATGACGCTCTGGCACGAGCTGAGCCCGTCTGCAGCTGTCAGGAACAACTCCCTTAGCTGTTCCGGGATATTGCCATACCATATACTCTTAAGTGCATTATAATCCTTGCGGTTATTTGCTAACTTTGGTTTGGCTTTATCAAAACATGTCGAGTAAGGTGTCATATGAATTGGGATACTACCCCCTCACCAGTTCAGGTGACGGGGGTAGCATTCCACCCTTCTAGAGGGACACGACATGTACATAACCTGAACCCCGGTTAAAGTTAAACTCGAGCCTCAGCATCACAAAATGGATGCTGCCACCACAGACACAAGTCTGACCTCCTGCTGCTGGGAGTCCTTCCAGCGAGGGAGGCTTGGACAAAGGGTTTCCTGCCTTGGGAGGTGCGAGCACCACCCCAGACAGGATTTTGTGTATTGGGTAGGACAGGGCTGAATAGAAGGAGACAAGCCTGGGGCACACAAGGTGTCCCCGTGCATAAGCCAGTCCAAACCGGTGCTGGGGCTTTCCAGCCCCAGTCCTGGCGCGGAGCTGGACAAAGGAAAGGGGGTGTAACCGCCCCCCTTCCTGGTACCACCCAGAGGAGGGACCTGGCAGGTGATCCTACCCCCAGATTTGGAATAAGAGTAGGAGCTGTGTCCCAAGACTTCAGATCATCCTGAACTCGACTTGAAACTAAGAAGAAAATTGGACTTCGACATTCTGCTGCACAGAAGACTGAAGAGCATCTCCCTTGTGGCCAAGGAGTGACCACCCTGTGAATACAGGCACCATCCAGCAACTCAATGTCTGCTTTGCCGCCGCCTCCTGCTGGAGCCTGAGCCCAGAGCCCAACTAGACCCAGACTCCCAGACATCTCAGAGGCCGATCCACAGTCCCTGCAAAGAAGAGACCCGTGGAGGCACCTAGAGACGTGGGACCGGACATCTTGAAAGACCCCCGAGAAGCTGACTGCGCAGCACCCAAGGCACCCTCGATGCTGTGCTTTGGGGTTTGAGAAGCCCCAACACCCAGCAGCATTTGCACCGAAGATCAGCCCCCCAGCTTCTCCACGATCTGCGTGGGGCCCTTTTGCACTTTGCCACTCGACGCGCAATCCCGGCCACTTGCCACGTGGCTAGCGGCCATCTTGGCAATGAAACCTACAAACAACACTGCTGGTCTTGTTGCTCCAGACTGGCCCTCACTCCCCTGAAAAGGAGCACCCGCTCTGACCTTGCTGGTCCGAGTGAGAAGCTTGCATTGATTCCTGCGTGGCTTGCATTAGCCAAGGCCTGTTTGCTCCGATCAAGAAGCTGACTTGGCCAACAGCTAGAACCTTCGTGGGACAGCTCGTGACCAATGCCTGGACTTCCTTGACCTCTTCGTGTCCACCTGGCTGCAGAGACAATCTTCACCTCTTCGCCTGTTTGCAACCGACATCTCCTGGTTCCATCCTGGTTCCACGGTAGTCACTGGCTAGTGACTTTGAACATTGTCCCCTCTGCTTTCAGGTCTTCACCTCTTCAGATCCACCCTTGGATCCACCGGAATCCTCCTCGACGACCCGCCTGCAGCATCTTCATCTTCAGGCACCATCGACCTGCGTGACGAAACCCGACACTACTTTGCACCTGTGCACCCGCTTCCTGTGGGTGAGGTAACTCAGCAACGCCGGTGTTCCTACACTGGTACACACCTCTAGTGTCTAGGTCTAAAGTTTTGTCCTTCTAGGTTAGTCGGAAGGTTCCTTAAACAGTAACTTTATAACTTTAACGCACCATTGACATTGCATTGGTGCATGCGTGTGCTTTAAGCGCTGCACCCGAGTCCCGCGGGCCTTTCCCGACTTCTTCACTGTTAGTCCCGAACAGCTCCAGCGATTCCCCAGGCCCTAGGCCTACTTCCTTTCCGATAGGTGGTTCTTATACCACTATTTTAGTATATGGTTTAGGTGGCCCCTAGGGCTCATCCATATTGTGCAACTTTTGTATATTTAAACTGTGTTTTGTTTTAACGCATTTGCTTCTGTGCTCATAAGAGTATAGGGGATATTTGTAGTAAATAAATATATATATATATTTTCAATATATATCTGTGTGGTGTCCTTTCATTTGGTATTCAAGGGGATTGTGTATGGTAAAACAGCTTGCTTCACATGCCTTTGCAGAGTTTAGCCTAAGACTGCTTTGTCCACGCTACTAGGATAGCTGGTCTATAAGGTTGACTTACAACCAATCATCATAAGGGTTGCTTGGCATGGTACAAGGTGACCACTAGAACTAGTGAGCATCATATACCAAGCCAGCTTCTCACAGCCCCTAAAAAAGGAGTTTTCTTTAGTCTCTTCAAGCTACTCTTTGGGTACACTGTAAGGGGCCCACTAATCTTGGTTAGAGAAGGTTGAGAGAGTCCCCTCAAGGAACCAAAGCAGGACATAGTGGACTATTGCTTGGCCTTCGCTCCAGGATGTCTGAGCACATGAAGTAGGTGAATAACTACATGATGGCTAGCCAGGCACCTGTGAAACACTAGTATGACCAGAAGTCCTACATGGTTCAGTACCAACCAGGACAGCTGATGTAGGTCTTTGAGTCAGTGGCACCCAGAGCACTGAAGGACAAGTGGATGTTGTATAATGCTTGGCCTTTCTTCCCTGTCAGCCTTCTAGATTGTCTGTAGATTCTGCCTATGATGCTCCTGTATGTTCTATAGTGTGGCAGTTAGAGCTTTGGCCAGATGGGTGACAGTCCTGCTTATTTCTGTGCTGCAATAAATCTCCAACCTATCAACCAGCAACGTGTCAGACCGTCTTTTCTACTTACATCATTTGGCGACTTGGTGATGGGATGTTTCTGGCCATCGTTTGAAGTTTGAGAACTGCAGCGGTGTCAAAATAAACAGAAAAAGCGGCGTCCTGTTTCCCAACGAATCCAGCGTGAGAGACGTTTTCAATTAATGACTTCCTGCTGCTTTTCATGTCGAGCGGCACCCAGAAGAAGCGATCGCAGCTGAATTTTTGGCCTTTTCCTCCCTTCTCAACGTTGCTGTTGATTCAAGGAGGTGACGTCAACCACCGATCGTTTCCTGCGTGGTGAGTTTACCTTTCGTCTCCTGGGTAACGGAGGAAGTCTCAAGCATGACGCATGACTCATAGAATCCTCTCTGTTGCCTAGCTACTTCTCAAGCGGATTTCTGGTGCGTCCTGAAGCGTCGTAGACGTGGGGTCAGACGTGTGACCTGAATGACGTCTGACGCTGACGGCCATTTTGAAGAGAGCTTATCGGCTTTCAGCAGTCGCGTGTGAAAGACGCGTCTCAGTAAAGACTTACTCAAGCTATGCTTTAAAGAATTCAACCAAGTAAGCGCGCGTTTATATTAACGCTGGTTTTGGGATATTTACCTTTTGTCTGTCATTATAAAGGTAAAATTTAGCGCTTTTTCTGTGACTTGGTTACACTTTCCTGCTAGCGCTTATCAATAACTTGCCTGTTCTGTCTACAAGTGCTAATCCATCCAACTAAATTATCCAGTTCAAAACTGCACAACCATTTTATTTCTCTCTTGTGTTGTTACTTAATAGA
The DNA here is from genome assembly GCF_964263255.1 of Lissotriton vulgaris. Lineage (NCBI taxonomy): Eukaryota > Metazoa > Chordata > Amphibia > Caudata > Salamandridae > Lissotriton > Lissotriton vulgaris. The sequence continues at coordinate 716,510 of NW_028255517.1, read as the reverse complement.
AGTGTAGTTATGGCACAGCCTGTCAACGTTGCTCTTCCCCCGCAGTTTCTGAGTGAACCTGGTAATCCATCCACTGCCTGGGAGCATTGGATTATAATGTTCAACAATTATATAGAGGCTTTGGATGGAGAAGATTTTTCACCCAAAAGAAAAAAAGCGCTTCTGATGACAACTTTAGGAAAGGAAGGACAGCGTTTATTTAAATTTTTACCGCAAGTTTTACCTTCTGGTTCACAGCCTTTGGATGAGTTTAAAGAGGCTGTTACAAGACTTGAGACTAGATTTGGAAAAGAAGAGAATTTAGTTCTACAAAGATACAAATTTTACAAAAACAAGCAACTTGAAGATGAGAGTATAGACTATTTTGTTGCGCGTCTACGTGAACTATCTGTGAAGTGTAACTTTGGGCAAATGACGGATGAACTCATTAGGGATCAACTTATTGTACAAGCTAATAATCGCAAAATTCAAGAACGTTTGTGGGCGGCTAAAAACCCTACTTTAAAAGTGGCGATTGAGTTAGCTAAGGTAGTTGAAGAGAGTGAGAAATGTATGAAAGAACTACGAAGAAGTGGTTTCGATCCAAAGGTTGCTGAGGTGTCGCAAAAGATTTTCAATAGCGATAACAGTGATGATGAAGCGGCTGCTGTTGCTATTGTGAGGAAAAAGGGTTATGTTCTGCAGAAGAAAAATATCTCTCAACAGCCCTTTAGCAAGTCACAGTCACAACCCTTTAGCAAGTCACAGTCAAAGATGTGTTCCAGGTGTGGTAGTTATTCGCATGCGTCTGAGGCAAAGTTTTGCTTTGCGAATAATAAAGAGTGTTTACGGTGTGGCAAATTAGGTCATTTTGCCAAGATGTGCAAAAACAAGTCCAACCCAAGAGTTACTGTTGTGAGTGAGTATGGTGAGCTAAAACGTGATGTCAACAAAATTCTTGTTTTGTGTGATTCAGTATGTTCCTGTCTCGAGAAAAGGGAGCAGATTCCTAAAGCTGAAGTCTGTAGATTCTGCCTATGATGCTCCTGTATGTTCTATAGTGTGGCAGTTAGAGCTTTGGCCAGATGGGTGACAGTCCTGCTTATTTCTATGCTGCAATAAATCTCCTACCTATCAACCAGCAACGTGTCAGACCGTCTGTTCTACTTACATCAGTGGACTGGGCCATATTCCATCACAGAGAAGAAGGGGGCAAGTCACTTACTCAGTAGACTTGGGTCCCCCGAGGAGCCCTCACTGGGTCATTCATGTGAATAGGATCAAGTTGCACAATGAGAGGGCAGACATCACCATTCTGGTGGTGAAGATGGAGGAGAGGCGGAAGACAGTTAGCCGCTTCCAGACCTCTTATCCTACAGTGGCCAAGACGGAAGTGTGAAAGGAGTAATTCTCTCCTCCACCCTAAGAGAACAGCAACAATATCAGCTATTGAGGAAGTCTGCTGGAATGTTTTCTCTAACTCTATGTCTGACAACATGGTGTAACCATGATGTAGTCACTGGTGACAGCTTGCCTGGCAGGAGCATAATATACAGGTTGCATGACCAGGTCAAGGCCAGCATCAAAGCTGTGGCTGCCAAGGCCCTGGAGTTCGGTTGATTGAGCCCTCCAGTAGTCCATGGGCCAGTCAGCAGTGCAGGTGCCCAAACTCTATCCCAAAGCAAGGAAACCTAAGATGAGGTTCTGCGTGAACTATAGGGGCCTTAGTGCAATCAACAAGACTGATAACCAACCCATACCAAGAGCTAATGAGCTCATTGATAGGTGGGGGAGTGAAATATCTAGGTACCTGTTGGACCTGGCCTTTTTCCCCAAAAATATTTCACTTTTTGCCCCCCTAATTTGAATGACACCCCCATGGTATTAAATATGTATGGACCATGTGTGGTAAGAGTTGCCCTGTTGTAAAATTAAATGTTATTAAATGGTGTGCAGAAAACAATCCCCATTTTAAAAATGTACCTGACTAAAATGTACTGTGTTCTTAAAATGGATGCCATGGCCATGGGTTTTGCCACTGGACTGCCATAGGTCAGCGGTCTAGATAATATTACCCATCTACCCCTAGCTTTTGGAGGGAAAGCCTGGCACCCAGGGTGCTCACCCCCTCCTCTAGAACCAGTTTAGGCTAGATTTGCCAACATTCTAGAAGGTCCTGGCCCTGCCTGGGAGGAGGGTATAAATGGGGAGAAGTGCCACCAGAAAATCAGTCAGCGCTGGGTCAAGGAAGAGAGGGGACCTACTGTGAGGTGCTACCGCCACATGGGCCTGTGAGCTGGGCCTTGCACCCCTATAAACCCCCCCTCTGCTGTCCCCATGGGCTCCTGACAAGGGAGGACCCTTCATTGGTCCCTGACGCTGTGGGACCTTGAACTACGCCAGCGCTGAGGGAAAGAGGTGCCCAGAAGAGGAGGAATGCTGTGGGCTTGAACACCCAGGAGGTGAGGAGTGTGCCCCTGGGGCTGGCTGTGGAACTGTTCACCCCCCCCTCTGTGAGGTGCGCCTGTCAGACGCTGTTTGGGGAGGTTGGTGCCCCTGGAGAAGCTGTGGCCCCCTTTGGATGCACAGGGCTGTGAGGAGCCTACTTGGAAGCCCTGGTTTGCCTACCTAAGCGCTGTAAATTCCAAGACTGTTGCTGCCCTGACCTAAACTGTACTGCCTGGGAAGCGCTATAATTTGGAAGCGCTAGAGAAGGACTGGGAGGAGCTGCGTGTCCCTAGAAGCCCTGAACTGCCTCTATTCTGGCGGGCTGAGAGAGAGGAGCTGAGCGCTGTGAATAGCGCTGTGGGTGCCTACCCCACGTGGTGGTGTCCTTTTGCTGAGGAGATAGTGCCACGGGAGCCTACCCCCTTATCGACGCCTCACGCCGGTTGGAACTGCCCGTGAAATAAATAATGAACTAAAAGGGAGCCTACCCCTTATCGCCGCCAGAAATCACCGCCGCGGCCCGCCGCTGTGGGAGGCATCGTTGTGGCGACCCCCGGTACCAGGAGGGGGCCGCCGATGAGGAGGAGAGGGCCGCGCTAGGCCCTGAAGCCGGAGAGGCCGGCATCACGTGGCGGGGGCGCCGGTGACGTCACCGGTCACATCCCCAGCCCCGCCGCGCACTGATTGGCCTGCGGGGCCGTGCCCCTGGAAGGCCGCGCAGGGATTGGCTGCCGGAAGCGGAGGCAGGAAGAAGCCGGCAGGCGGTGTCGCGGGCCCCCAGCGAGCTGAGGGGAGCCCCGATGGTGTAAGAAGACCGGAGCGGGAGCCTAACCCGCCGGTATGCGGCCGCGGACAGAAGCTGTGGAGGAGGCGGGGCCGGGGCACACTGTCGGTGCCAGCCCCGCCGCCACAAAAAGAAGCGTAGCCGTGGGGAGAGTGCGGAGGGCGGGAGCCTACCCCGCCTGCCAAGGAAAGCCCGGCCGCAGGAAGACCCCGGAAGACTGGAGCAACGTCGCTGCTGAGGGAAGCCCCGGGTCCCCTTGAGGGAGCGGAGGGGCCCGGGTGAAGCCGCTGTGAGGGAGAGCGGAGGGCGGGAGCCACCCCGCCTTCGCCAGTGCCAGGAGTGCCGCAAGGGTTGCGACTGACTGCCAGAGCACGGAGGGGGCCCGAGGCACTTTGCCGGTGCCTGCCCCCTCCCCTTCGAAATCTGGGGGACGCCTGCAGGACTGCAAGAGGCCGGTGAGTGGGGCCTCTATTAAACTGTGTAGGGGGTGAAGAGGGCAACGCGGCACAAGGTCGGTGCTCGGAGCCCTCCCCCTGTTGGAATCTGGGATTGGGCCCTGTTGGCCCCAGATACCCCGGCGGTGGCCCGGACTGATCCCGTGGGGGACATTTGTAGTGGGACTGCAAAGGCACTAGGGGAATGTGGCCTGACTGCTGAAAGGGGTCTGCTCCTGGACTAGGGAAGAGTAATTCCCTCTTAATGCTGCGGCTACTGAAAGGTGTTCCATTTGAGTAAGTGGTTGCATTGAAGGAAATTTGTTTACATGGAAAGGAATGTTATGCCCTCATCTAATGTCCAAGGAAATGTTCTTCCTGATTAGGGAAATGAGTACCCTGGCATAAAGAAAGGTTGCCTGATCCCAGTGAGATGTTATCTGACCTCTAAAAAGTGTTACATTTGAGCACACGTTTTACATCTGCTGGAATGTTGCCTGGCCAATTACCTGAATGGGTCTACTGCTCCCCTAGGGAAGTGTTAATTGCACGAGGAGACGTTTGCGTTTACCCTGATGAAATGTGTATGCCCCATGTTAAGGAGCCAGCCGCGCTGATCCATTACAGGTGTTCCTGTCTGGTATTATATGATGTTTTTCCCTTACAGGGGTGGGGTTTGGCGTTATAACCCAGGAGGTGTGTTTATGCATAAAGTTGGATTTTGCAATTACAGCCTATCCCCCGAGGATGAGAGCCTGAGTTGGCCCCGCCAGATTGGCCCCAGGTCTAGTGTTTAATTAACTATCCTTTTTCCTTTCAGCATGGACTTTGGACTCAACCCTTTTTGTCCCATGTAAATAATCCCCCCACTGAAGTACTTGGCTCTGGTGCCAGTTGGCGCCTGGTTGTGACTACCACTATTCTGTTCCTTTTTACCTTGCAGGTTGGAGACATCACTAAACTTAATCTTTTTCCAACCAAAGGTGGTGTCGTGACTCTTTTGTGGTGTGATTGGTGTGTCGTCTGTGGGTACTGCGTGAATGCTTCACATGTCCTCGAAGTTTGGCCTGCCCGCTTGATGCCATGCTACCCCGTTGGAGATTTGGGTAACCCCCATTTCTTACAGTACCTTTGACCTGAAATCAGGTATGAGATATAGGGTTACGGATTGACTGAGGAATGAGCCTTGGTTAAGCAGCAACCACAATGCTTGTCAGGGTGAGGCACAAGCCAACCCTAAATTAAGCTGTGCTTAACCGTCTGGTAGCTTGGCACAGAGCAATCAGGCTTAACTTAGAGGCAACGTTTAAAGTATTTGTGCATTACTTCAAACAGTAAAACAGTGAAAACACCACACAAAAAGGATCCCACACCTAGTTAGGACACATAGAGCAAAGTTTAATAAATAAACCAGAACAAACTAACAAAAATCCAATTGGTGGAACCGGAGATATGAATTTTTGAAGATTTTTGTGAATATAGCCCCAAAAACCACAAAGGGCTGACTCTGGATATCTTGTCACACTGGACCGGATCAAAGTCACGAGTACTGGCCAACTGCGATGGAGCGCAGGTCAGATAAAGTCACCAGGTTAGGCCCGCTGAAGTTTCCCTTCCCAAGTATGTGCCAGGGTTCCTGTTTGTGTTGAAGAGGGCTGTGAGGAGCAGGGAGACTGTCGCAGGGGGCTGTTAGTGAAGCAGAAAGAGCCGGCTGGCGTCATGGGCAGGCATTGCTGGAGCTTCGCATTGACAGTCTCTGCGAGTGGTTGAAGCTCTAGTGCGAAGAATCATGCTGAAGGTGCTTTGCGCTGTTTTGTGGTACGAATGGCGAGGTCTTGTTGCGAATCAACTCGTTCCCTAGTCACAAACGAGCCCAAAAGCTTGATTTCAGCACCCTTGAGCCACACCAAGGGTACAAGACCTGAGAGGCACCACCTGGGGGCCAGAAACTCACTGCAGCTGGGTCAAAGGGGCTGGTGCAGGAAGTTGGGAATCCTTGTATGTCCATGAGGCTCAGATCAGTAAGCAAACAGAATGGCACTGGGGTCCTGGGTTCAAGATGAACTTGCAAGTCCAGTTCTTCTTCCCCAGGCAAGAGGGCAGCATGCATCAGGTCAGCACAACAGGGCAGCAGTTCCTCCATAGCAGCAGCCCATAAATGTGGCATTCCGCACAGCAGTCTTTCTTTTTGGCAGATTATCCACAGGTCCAGAACTGTACTGAAGACTTGGTGTCTGAGGTCCAGTATTTATACACATTTGTGCCTTTGAAGTGGGGAGAAGGTTCTAAAGGCATGCCTTTGAATGGTACAGCAACACTTTCTTCCTGGCCCTGGCTCCAGACAAACTACAGCGGGTATTCAGCCCTTTGTGTGGAGATAGGACACAGCCTATTCAAGTGTAAGTGGATTTGGGCCCAGCTCCTCCCTCCCATCCTGCCAGTGATGGCCCATCCAGTCACACCTATACTCTCCATTGTGTGTGGCTGTCTAGGAGAAATATGCATAGCCCAATTATCCAGTATTAGGGGTGTCTTTCATAGATTCACATGCCTGAATCATTCCCCGTCGTCGAGACGGGAGCCTCCGGTAAATAAAAAAGTAATGTCCATAGACATACATAGAGAAAAAGGGTCTAAGGGCCTCCCCTTAGTAGCCTTTCCTTGTCCTTATGTAAAAAGGACCAAACTCTCACAGTCAGCCAATCAGCTCCGACCTCCCTCCAGAACCTTCCTGGGAGGAGCCTCAGTCCCTCAGATTTTCTACCGCACGTTGTGCTAGGGAGTCTCCAGCCTGAGCTCTCCTCAGGATTACTCAAAACTCATCAAACTTTCTTGGAAAGTGTTCTCTAAACCCTCAACTCTTCAGGGACTACTGCACTACACTGTCTGGACAGTAAGTGTGTTTTTTCCACTGCTTCTTCCATGTCTGACTCGAAGAAGAAAGCCCTGCTCAGGGCCTGCTCTTCCTGTAGCAAGAAAAGAATCCATGTGGATGATCAGCACGACCTGTGCTTGTATTGCCTTTACCCGGACCATGTCTCAGACAAATGCAAGATTTGTAGGTCTTTTCCAAAGAAGACCGTGAGAGATAGAGAAGGTCGCCTTCTTATTTGGCTGGACAGGCTTACAGACAGAGACAATCTGGACTCCTCTGTGAGCAGTGTTTCCAGGACCTCAGCTGTCTCTAAAAAGCGGCCTAGGGAGGCTTCCCCTGGCCCCTCAGACACTCCTCTTACGAAGACCCACAAAAAGTCTTCAGAGGCGAGATCTGCGACATCTTCAGTGTCTGCTAAGGAGGATAAAACCTTTAAGAAGCCTGCTCCGTCCTCTAGACAAGCCCAGAGGACTACCTCAGTCACGACCACAGTGTCTACCACGTCAGCGTCGTCGCCTTCAGCGTCGACGACAACGACTATGTCCTCCTCATCTTCAGGTATACCTGTTTCTTCTATTATTCTTCTAAAATCGTCGTCGACGACGAAGACCATGTCGACAACGAAGACGACACCGTCGACGACGCCGTCGTCATCGACGAGCTCATCGTCGTCGAAGGCGCTACAAAGGATCCCACCGTCGACGACGAAGGTGTCGACGAGAGACTCGACGACGAGGACGTCGTCTACGAAAGCACCGTCGACGACCCCATCACCCACTCCACCGTCGACGAGGACCTCGTCGACGACTCCGTCGACGAAAGGCTCGTCGTCGATGACCCCGTCGACGAAGACTCCGTCGACGGACTCGACGACGACACCAAAGACTCCGTCGACGAAGGACTCGACGACGACACCGTCGACGGAGAGCTCGTCGTCGAAGGGGGCACTGCCGGAGCCATGGAAAAAATCGAAACTGGTGGAGGTATCGACCCTGATGCTGCCGCCGTCGACGATTCCCTCGACGATGACAGGCTCTGATGTGCAGTCTGGCAAGCCAAACAAACCACAAATTACCCCGGAAACGACGTCTCCGAGCAAGGTGGAGAAGCAACCACCTCAGGAAATCTTTCAAAGCGAAGAATCCGAGGAGGATGACCATCTGGATCCCGCTACTTCGGTCTCGGACCTTAACATAAAATGCCAAAGCATCGATGAGGAACAGCAAGACTTCACCTATCAGGAACACTCTGTCCATACTAGTGTCCGCACGGAAGTCACCCCCATGATATGCTTACCGGCGACCCTTGTTGATGACTTGCGATTCCTTGTACAAGACTACAAGCAACGCTTTCCAGAGGCGGACAGAGGTGGTCAAGCGCCTAAGAGTCATGCGCCTGAGGACAAAGGGAATCAGACACCTACAGTCCAAGTACCAGTGTCCGCACCAAAACAAAGTCAGCATCACCCTCAAACCCACAATGACGTCCAGCCTCAAGTGGTGGTCTCTTCGGACGATGATGAAGAGGAGGAGGAACTAGAGGAAGGAGATGTCCAGGAGGTACACTCGGACCACTCAGACCAGGATGAAGAGGATGAATATATAGCATCATCCCCAGCTTCACCACAACCACGTCAAGCGGACTCCCCGCCTGTGGACATTGCCGGCTTCCACAAGCTTGTGGAGAGAGCAGCGAAGAGATTCCACATGCCTGTGGAATCAACAGAAACAGACTGTTTCTTGCACGACTTTAAGGAACAGACTCAAAAGTCCGCAAAGGCTATTCCAATTATAGAATTCTTGTGGGAACAAGGAAAGAAATTAATGCTGACACCTGCTTCTGTACCGGCGGTTGTTCCACGCCTAGACAAGAAATACAGAGCACCACTTACTGCGGCGGCTTGCCTCAATGGTCACCCCAAACCAGACTCGGTGGTGACGCAGGCGGCCCAGAAACACTCCCGCAACTCTTCCTCACCACTGTCCGCTCCCCCGGACAAGGAGGGCAGGAAACTTGACTCGATTGGTAAACGTTTCACGTCCACATCGGCCATGACCATCAAGGTGGCCAACTCCATTGCCTTGTTGGGGCGTTACAATCGCCAGCTGTGGGAGGACATAGCCCCTTACGTCAAGGAACTACCTGACGCAGTCCAGGGTGAGGTGAAGGCGCTCCTGGTGGAAGGTCAATGTTCGGCAGCGGAACTCATTGACTGTGCTATCGACGCAGCCATGACAGGCTTCCGTCAACTTGCGGGGGCTGCAGTCCTGCGACGCCAAGGATGGCTGAGAGCAACATCATTCCGCCAGGAAGTACAATCGAAGGTTCTGGACATGCCCTTCGACGGGCAACACCTCTTTGGAGAAAAAATCGACGAGGCACTGCAGGCCATTAAGAAGGACACAGACACGGCAAGGGCACTGGGCACTCTGCAGTCCAGAAACCAGTCCTTTCGGGGCAACAGGTCCAGAGGTCAGTCCTCCTATTGAGGCTCATATCAGAACAGGTCCTCGTTTTCGTACAATCACAAAGGCCAATACCAAAACAAACAGCAACAAGGCCGCCAGTCTTCGTTTGGAAGATCTAGCTACAGAGGTAAAAATACCAAGAGGGGCGCTGGCGGCCGCCAGTGACCGACTACTCCAGCCAGTCCAAACGCCCTCTCCATCCTTTCAAATTGGAGGAAAGCTGACCCATTTCCTCACCAATTGGCAGTACATCACCACGGACCGGTGGGTTCTTCAAATTATTCGATTCGGCCATTCTGTCGAATTCACCTCCATTCCTCCCAATACCCCTCCACGCAGACGGACACACAAACACCCGCGCCTGCTTCTCAAGGAGCTTTCGACAATGCTACAGAAAGGGGCAATCGAAAGAGTACCGGCATCCTCAAAGGGGAAAGGATTTTACTCCCACTTCTTTCTTGTACAGCAGAAAGAGAACAGGTGGAGGCCCATCCTGGATCTCCGGGCGCTCAACACCTTCCTACGGAGCCAATCGTTCAGGATGGTGACGATTCAAGAAATTCTGGGCATTCTAGAGAAAGGAGATTTCATGACATCATTAGATCTCCAGGATGCCTACTACCACATCCCCATCCTCAGAAATCACCGGAAATTCCTGAGATTCGAGGTGGCGGGCCGTCACTATCAGTTCAAAGTCCTGCCATTCGGCCTCAAGTCCGCGCCGCGGATTTTCACGAAATGCCTTGCGCCAGTTGCAGCCTTCCTGCGTCAACTGGGCCACCAAGTCTTCCCCTACCTAGACGACTGGCTGGTGAAAGCACCCTCACCTGGAGACGCAGTCACATCCTCCAACGCCTGCACCAATCTCTTTCAGAGTCTGGGATTGACGCTCAATCTCAAAAAATCCTGCATGGTCCCCGCAACGAAAATTACCTTCCTAGGGGCCACATTGGACACAGAGTGCACAAGAGCCTTCCCCTCGGAAGAGAGGACGGACAAGATCTTATCCCTGGCCACGGCTGTGGCAGCAAAAACGCACCTAAAAGTTCGGACTTACACCTCCCTCCTGGGGATGATGTCTTCCTGCATACTCCTCATCCCGCACTGCAGACTCAGAATGCGGCCCTTGCAGGAGGCACTCACGAGCCAATGGACTCAAAGTACTGGCTCCTTCGAAGACATAATTCGGATCACACCAAAAATGTCAAAAGCTCTGCAATGGTGGAAACGTCGCCAGAATCTAACCGTAGGGTTACCGTTTCTCCTTCCAGCATCACCGCTGGTGATAACCACAGACGCCTCCCTAGAGGGATGGGGCGCTGTTCTCCAGGACCTTCAGATCAGCGGCAAATGGGACACTCAGGAAAAATCGCTCCACATAAATCTTTTGGAGCTAAGAGCCGTGTATCTGGCTCTCCAAGCATTCTTGCCACGCATCCAGAACTCCCCGGTGCTCGTCAGGACAGACAACACCACGACGATGCACTACCTCAACAAACAGGGGGGAACGCGTTCGCTCTCTCTCTCACGCGAATCGCAAAAGATCTGGAACTGGCTAGTGCTGCACGGAATCCCGCTCAAAGCGGAATATGTCCCAGGAAAGGACAATACCATCGCGGACGCCCTGAGCAGGCAAAAAACCCTCTCCCACGAGTGGGAACTTTCAGACAGCACCCTCACTCACATCTTTTCTCTATGGGGAGTCCCGAACATCGACCTCTTTGCCACCAAGAGGAACGCCAAATGCCCAAGCTACACAAGTTGGCATCCCCAACAGGGGTCACTAGGAAATGCATTTTCCATCGGATGGTTCAGCGTCTTTGCATACGCTTTTCCTCCATTCCCGATGATCCCACGGCTCCTCAGGAAGATGAAAGTGGAACCATGTACCCTGATCCTAATTGCCCCGTTCTGGCCGAGGCAACACTGGTTCTCGGATCTGCTTCGACTCTCCATCAGATCACCGATTCGCCTGAAACAACACCCGAACCTCCTGACGATGTCCAACGGACAAGTGCAACACCCGAACCTCCAATCGCTCAAATTATCAGCCTGGCTCCTGAGCACAGAGAGTTCGGTGGCCTGAATATCCCACAAGACTGCAGGGATGTATTAGCCAAAGCAAGGGCAGACAGTACGAACAAAACCTACACTCTCAAATGGAAGAGGTTCTCCATTTGGTGTTCCGACCAGGGCCTACGGCCCCTCACCATCACCCCTGAACAGATACTGCCATACCTCCTGCATTTGGCTCAGTCGGGACTGGCGCATGCGTCCATCAAGGTTCACCTGGCGGCTATCTCGAGGTTCACCAGGACTGTCACAGGACCTTCTCTGTGGTCAAGTCGGCTAGTCAAGCAATTCCTCAAAGGGCTATACAGATCCTTTCCGAGGCCTCGGAAAGTACCTCCTACATGGCAGCTTAATCTGGTACTTAACCAACTCATGCGTCACCCGTTTGAGCCCATTCATCGGGCATCTCTTCAACACATCTCATGGAAGACGGCGCTCTTGCTCGCTCTAACATCTGCCAGAAGGGTGAGCGAGCTGCAAGCTTTATCCATTCAGGAACCATATATGCAATTCAGACATGACAGGGTGATACTGCGACCAAACCCTAAGTTCATTCCAAAAGTACCGTCGGACTTTCATCTCAATGAACCAATAGTCCTTAAGTCCTTCTTTGCCTGCCCTTCTACAGCAGCGGAAAGGTCACTGCATTCTTTGGACCTTATGAGATGCCTAAAGTTCTACCTGGACAAGACTAAGGCTCTCAGGAAATCTTCGCAACTGTTCGTGGCATACAGCAGACCACGAATGGGCCTGCCTCTCACGAAGCAAAGCATCTCCAGATGGATCTCCTCTGCGATTTCATTCTGCCACGACAAGGCCGGCCGGCCTTTGAATGATCATGTTACTGCTCATTCCACCAGGGCAATGTCCACGTCAGCAGCACTATTTGCTGGAGTGCCGATCCTGGACATCTGCAGAGCGGCGACCTGGAAGTCACCGCATACTTTCTCAAGACACTACTGCCTGGATATCGAACTCCAGAAGGATGCGGCAGTGGGCCAGGCGGTGCTTCGCCATCTCTTTCAGTAAGGTGAGCCTTCCTACATCCCGCCTTCCAGGTATGCACATTCTTGCTCTGATGATGTTCTATCTATGCTGTCTCCTTGTTGTATGATATTATATGCATTATCTAACATGACGGCAGAGCAACTCTACTTTACAAATGTGCTACTATGATTGCTAGCTATTCTGATTCAGGCATGTGAATCTATGAAAGACACCCCTAATACTGGATAAGAAATGCGTTACTTACCTGTAACAGCAGTTATCCAGTATTGGTGTCTTTCATAGATTCACATGCAACCCTCCCGCCTCCCCTGGAAGGACTCACTTCCCTCTCGGACTATATTACGCCAACCTAGCTGGGTGCGTACGAAAATCTGAGGGACTGAGGCTCCTCCCAGGAAGGTTCTGGAGGGAGGTCGGAGCTGATTGGCTGACTGTGAGAGTTTGGTCCTTTTTACATAAGGTAAAACAAAAGAGTTTTCCCACTGGGGAGTATTGTAACCTGCTCCTAGACCAGGACTCTAACTCACAAACATTAATCACACCATTCATTTTGTGGAACTGGAAAACACTTACCAAGAAGGAACATATACAAACGAGTTATAAAAAAGTGTACAATTGATTAAAAAATATATATTTTTGGTTACAAAAAATATCAATGAATCATCAATTAAAAACATATATTGTACAAGAATACACAACAATATAAAAACATAGTGTTTTTATATTGTTGTGTATTGTACACTTTTTTATAACTCGTTTGTATATGTTCCTTCTTGGTAAGTGTTTTCCAGTTCCACAAAATGAATGGTGTGATTAATGTTTGTGAGTTAGAGTCCTGATCTAGGAGCAGGTTACAATACTCCCCAGTGGGAAAACTCTTTTGTTTTACTTTACAGTACATTGGCGCTCCATTTCCCTCTGGGTTATCAAGAGCCCCTCTCTTTTCTTTATACCTTTTTACATAAGGACAAGGAAAGGCTACTAAGGGGAGGCCCTTAGACCCTTTTTCTCTATGTATGTCTATGGACATTACTTTTTTATTTACCGGAGGCTCCTGTCTCGACGACGGGGAATGATTCAGGCATGTGAATCTATGAAAGGCACCAATACTGGATAACTGCTGTTACAGGTAAGTAACGCATTTCTTATCGGCTATGTCCAGTTATATGACATAGTTGCTACAGGCACCAAATGTATTAGGGAAGAAAATACCAACTTTCTAGAAGTTTCTAGAAGAAAAAGAACAGATGATGGATGGAATACTGAACAAATCAACCATTTACCCCCAGTCACAGATTTGGGTTTAATTTTCTTGCTCACCACGCCACCCCAGTTTGGATCCAGCCATATGCAAATTACTCTTGACCCTGCTCCCCATGGGATCAGTCCAGCCCAACTGCCAGGCCAGGTCCTCCCTGGACCAGAAACAAGCATCCTGGGACCGGTTTTGGGGTATTACCCCTCATCAGTCAGGCTTGCTTGAATCTAGTGACACAGTGAGCACGGGACCCACGTCTCGGCATACTGTAGGTAGATAGGATTCTTCTACATGGTTACCTTCACTTTTTGCGTAGTACTAAGCTGTACTTTGACTAGTCTGACTGGGATCCTGCTAATCAGGACCCCAGTCAATCTGCTTTCTCCCTAAATTGTTGTGTTCAGTACTTAGGTACATCCCAGATTGCATACTGGAGTACCCTTATAAGTCCCAAGTATATGGTACTAAGGTACTGTGGGAGTGCAGGGCGGACGTGGAGGCTGAATTTATTGTCGAACAGATATTATTTAATATCAGTGGGCACAGTTTTCTGTTTAGCAAGATTATCACAAGTCTCTTTCTCTGGATTGGTGTTCACACTCTCAGGGTGGCTGGTTGTAGTGGTTCCGGCAGTTCCTCCCTCTTCAGTTTGGAGATAGGTGGGATGGACTTCGTATTCGTCCGTGGGGTCACTTCACCCGGAGGCTCGCCCAAGAGAAAAGAAAAGGGAGCCTGTCAGTTCACTGTGCTAGGTTATACCCGTCACCTACACCCGGTAGTGCTCAAGGACTATGGACTATGAGGGAAGGGATGGCTTAAGTACGGTAGGTATTCAAGACCTTGCTTGGGTTGTCAGGGAGCCTTATGCCGGTCGTTATAGGGGTCGGGTACACGTTAGGTAATTGGGGTAAGGTTTCTCGTTCAGCAATATCGTTCAGTAATACACCAACAGACCGTGTTCCCTCTGTTCCGTTCACCCGTGTCCTCCTCTCCTCCCTCCTCCCGCCTCCCTCAACAATACCACCCTCTCTTCCCCAGTATAGGGTCACTTACATGGCTCTGCCGTAACTCTCCTGAGTTACGGCCGCTCTCCAGCGTCCTCCGGTGGACACCAGCACTCCTCTGTCCAGTGGTCGTCGAGTTCCTCCGCCTCCTGGTCGCGCTGGTCGGTTTCTCTCTTCTCTTCACTCGGTTCCTCGTCCTGTTCTTTCTCGGCGTCCGGCTCCACGCTTCGCGTCTTCAGCCCCTTCTTCCAGCCACAGGTCAAAGATGCCTCTTCCTGTCCTGGTCTCTGTTTAACTGGTGCAGCTCAAGCGTTTCCGGGGTCAGCTCCGCCTCCTCGCGATACGGAGCCGCTCTGCAGGGAGAGAGGAAAGGTACGTGTTTTCTTCCCTACTCGCTTCTCGCCCGCATTCACGTAGGTCCGTCCCCTCCGCACGGAGGATTCTTGTCGCTGTAGTCCCATGCCTTGCAGTCTCCCTTGGCTCACCTTCTCACAGGTACCTCATAGGTCTCCCATGGGCTGAAGCATGAATTATGCCACCCATGAGAGACCATTCAAAATGGAACTACAGGCCTGACATTGCAGCCTCTGTAAGTTGGTGCTTATACCACTTACTAAAGATATAGGTTTACTATATCTTGGGTCACTGCACTTAAAACCTGTAAGTCACCCCTATAGCAGGCCTTTGCAATACTGAAGGCAGGGTGCTTGGTTCTAAGAGAGAGGGTGCCCTTGCATGAGCAGAACACCCCTGCAGCCTATGGAGTCCATTTTCCCGGGTTGTCAGTGAAGCAGTCAAAACAGCCATATACTATATAGAGGGGCATCACGTGATGACAATCTTGAAACCGGCTGCAATGAACCCCATCATGTTTGGTATCACAACATGTTGGAATCATACCTCCCACACCGTAAATGGTGTGGGAGGTATTATTCCAAGCACTGGAAGAGCCCTCAGTTAGGCTCTCCCTGTCCCCAGTACCAGTCTTCCAGACACAGACAGCACAAAATGGTTGCTGCCGACCAGAGACACATTTCTGTCCTCCTGCTGCTGAGCCAAGCTCGAGCAGGGGAAGGCAGAACAAAAGGCATCCTGTCACAGGGAGGTGTGACCACCTCCCAGACAGAATTTAGTGTATTGGGACTGGGAGGGTACGCTTTCCAGCACCAGAAAGGCTGCATGAGGGGCACATTTGGTGTCCCTGTGCATTGTCCAGTTCAAACCATCTGTGGGAGCCATTTACTCCCACTCTGGAGTGAAACTAGACAAAGGACATGGGAGTACCCTCCCCCCTGCTAGGGTCCCCTGAATCTTCCCAACCCTTTCCCTAGGGTAGTTAAGGGCTTACCTGGTTGTAGGTCCCTAGATTCATTGTGGGATATGATTCAGATCTGACACCACTGCACTTCTACCGTCTGGGCACTCTGGACTTCGCTGGACTTCGTTTGGGCCTGACTTCGTCTCCCTTTCAGACTGCTGCATCGTCTGTGCTTGTGCACCATACAGGATCTGTGCAGGACCTGTGGAGCATCAAAGACATTTGAAGGAATCTCCCTTGAAGTGAAGGAATCACTTCCCTGCATTCGCAGGCAACTCAACACTGCTGACCGGTCTGCTAATCCAGAGCTCCTGCGGACTCCGAAGGGTTCAACAAAAAAAAAGGTGGTGGTTCTCTACGTCCCTCGAGGCTGGCACCATCCCCTCACGGAGCTTGAGTCCAGTATCGCTCGTGGGTGCTGAAATACTCTTGTTCAAGAGTCCACATTTAGATTCCCACGGACACTTTCTCCCCTTCCAGCAGCGGCACTTTTTCAAAGTCCTTCATTGGATTCAACAGCGGTTTCCGAAACCACTTCACACATATGCACCTGGCTTCCCTGGTTTAGGTAACGCAGTTACTAGGATATCCATGGGTGGGGTGGCTCTCCAACCTTCTGTCTTCAACTTGGTTTCTTCAAGGTACGTTTGGAAGGGTCCCTAATATTTAAAAATCAAACCGTGACTTGCACATAGACTTGTACAGAGCAAGCGGTCATGTTCCCACACTGCACAGGCTCTCCGTGGGGTCCCAATTTACTTACCTTGGGTGGTTCTGTGGGTCCCCAGCAATTCTACGTCTTCTCAACATCATCCTGACTCGAGTCGTGGTTCTTATACCACTTTCTTAATATACATGGTTTGCCCCCCTCAGGGTCCACTGTGTATATCGTGCTATTTACTGTGTTTCTAACTGAAGTATTGTGTGCATTGTGTTTATCTCTGTGGTGCAGGTACTTGAACATTCTAGAGAGTATTATATAATACATACATATTTTTATATATACTTGGTGTGGTTCTTTTCACTTAATCTATACTATAAGATTGCATTTTGGTAAAACAAGCTGCTGTACAATCCTTCGGGACTAAGCCTGAAGGCTGCTCTCCACAGATACCACTACCACTTAGAGCGCTTTCTAAGGTTGTCTAAGACCTCTTAAATCACCATAAGGGTTGTCTGGACTGGTGCACATAAGTGTACATCATATACCAGGCCAGATTCTCACACATCCTCTTCCCATTTAGGGCTGCAAACGCAAAAAGAACAGAATTTTAAACAAATCAAACATTCACCCCCACCTAGTCACAGATCTGGATTTAATCCATAGTTTTCTGCTCATCTACTCACAACAGTTTGGACCCAGCCATATGCAAATCAGTCTTGATCCTGCTCCCCATGGCAACAGTCCAGCTCGAACTGCCAGGCCAGGTCCTCTCTGGACCAGAAACAAGAATCCTGGGAGTGTTTTTGGGGTATCACTCCATATCCGCCAGGCTAGCTTGACTCCAGTGTCTCAACAGGTAGTGGTTAAAGACAGTTTTGGAAGGCATGCATGTTAATTGCAAGAATTAGAGAAGGTAGGTGTGGTATCTTCCGCCTGCATCTCCCCCCGGCGGCTCCGCATGTAATGGAGCTGCTCGCGGTGACATCACTTAGAATGTCACCGCGACCAGCATTCCAAGGCGAGCGCCGGGGGTAACGGGAACAAGCTGTCGTGAGGAAGCTGTGGCTGAGGTCGCAAGGTTGCTAATTGACTTAATAAAGTTCAAGAGTTAGAATCTACAAGGTGTCACGTACTTTTATGACTGTCACCACACTGGCGACGAGGGAAACTAACGCCTGCGACCTCAACACGCTGACATGTGAAGAATTCCGCGACCCAGAGGCAGTGGCTATGAGGAGAAATCACCTCTATAAGAACTGAGCGGAGTCGTGTGGAAAAGGAAATAAAGCGTGGCAGCCTTACATCATTTCAAGTAAGTGCTGAACAGATGGAAGAACATTTTCCCGTCAGTGATCTGTGAAGCCGTGTAACTAGACCGGGAGAGGAAGAATGGAAATGAGAAGAATACACTCTCGAGCATGAATGAATAAATCTTTTAAAGAGAACTTGATGGGGGTGCCCTTGCGATCCCGTGCTGACTGGCTTGATGTGGTGAAATCGCGGAAGTAACAGCTGTGATCCCATCCTTAATGAGCTGCCTGTTGCCGGTTTTGGGAGAACATTAACCTCTGTCAGCTGTTTCATGGGGCGTCATGCTGTTTCCAGTGTCCGCTTATGCTTTGTCTGCCACGGGAGGAAAGTAGTGCCATTACAGCACACACTTTGGCGGGCTGTGATCGGAAGCACTTAAAAGTGCGTGTATGAAGAATTTGAAGGTGCGACAGCGAGACAACAGCAAGCAGAAAAGGTTGCCGCTTTCAGTCGCGCTGTGGAGACCGCGCGCTTTGCTTCAAGCCTGCCGGCCTGTGTTTGCACCTTGAGCGAAGTAGGGGCCGGCGCATGAGACCTCGCCCTCGTAGGAGACTGGTGCATATTTGTGACAGTCTGTCACGGAAGCGCGTCTTGCGCATTGTGACTTTTCACACGGAGTCATTTCACTCTGAATCACGCATAGGGTAGCCTGGAGGCCTGCAACTTGGGTTTTGGTTGATTCTGTGTTCGTGACTATTAAACGTACCACCACCGCCGCCTTTGCAACAACTGGCGTTTTCATCTCCATTGCAGCATTTATTAGGGCGTATAAGGAAAAAGTAACACTGTTTTTATGGTCAGGCGCCCTTCCAAACGTATAAGGGAATCTACTGCTTCCACCCCGCCACTCCCCCTCACTTTGTGAATCTAGCCGATGGCATTCTGAACCAGGGGACTGGCCGTATTTACAAGACTAGGAGCCATATCTGCCGATATTATTCTTTGGGTTCCCTACAGTCTGGGGGTGGGTTGTGCAATTGATGTATGCGGGATGTTATTCTTTTGTACACAAACCTGAGATCAGTTGTGACAGGCGTACCCACCACTGTCCCCACTAAGGTGGTTTATGCTCGCAATATGCAAAGGTAGAATTTAATGCAAAAGTGTTATATGCAATTTTAATCCATCCAGCGTCTGGAAGTAGCACCCTGCTCAAATTTACACTGTTTGTGACTCTTACACGTTGCTTTCTGGGTTCCTTGGTTGTACATCACACGGTGACTTTGCAACATGCAGAGTGTGACCCCTCCACCCTTTTTCCTGACTAACCCAGGCGATCCCACCATACAATGGAAGAAGTGGAAAAAAGTGTTTTTGAATTACGCCACTGTGTGTGGGCCCAACCTTGGCCTGGAAAGGAAGGTAGCATTGTTAGCGTATTACTTGGGTGCGGAAGGAGAAGAGGTTTTAGACCACCTCCCAGAGTTAGGGACACAAGAAGCAAGGGGTCTCAATGAGCTAGAAGTAAGTTTAAAGAAATTGGATTTACACTATCTCCCCAAGACTAGCACAATTATGGAGAGGTACCATTTTGGGAGGAGGACACAGAAGGAGGGGGAATCTATTGAAGATTTTGTCTCTGAATTGAGGAAACTAGCAGCTACGTGCAAGTTTGGTGGGGCAAGTGAGGAAAGGATCAGGGATCAGTTTGTATTGGCTTGCAGGATGGAGCGTGTGCGAGAAGAGTTGTGGCTGAAGGATGACCCACCCTTGAGGGAGGTTCTCATCGTAGCTAAGCAGGTTGAGCACATGCTACAGTGTGTCAAGGAAATAGGGCAAGACAACGGGGAGAAAAGAAGCGAAGAGAGACCCAATGTCAGTGAAGTAGTGACCGAGCGGGAGGCCGTGTCAGTGATCAAAGGTCAGAAGGTGGCGGGTGGAGAGCAGAGGGTGAGCAAGTTGGGAGGAACATTCAAGGGCACCTGCTACAGGTGTGGCAAGCAGGGGCATTTTGCTAATGACAAAGAGTGTCCCGCCCTCAGGTTTACATGTAATAAGTGCGGCAAGAAAGGTCATTTCAAGCAGTATTGCAAGAGTGGGCTAGGAGCAGGAAGACAGAGTAGAGACAGGACGAACGAAGTATGTGATGAAATCGTAGTACAGGTGAAAGGGTTGCAGATCCAAAGTCTTGTTGACGCCACATGCGAACAATTAGGAGTACAAGTTGATGAGAGTCAGGTCAGCAGCCCTAAAGACACAATAAAGGTGGGGAACACTGAGTTAGACGCTTTGTTTGATTCCTGTTCTAGGATAACCATTATCAATGCAAAAGAATTCACTCGTGTGTCCAAGGGGAAAATAGTATTGAAAAGTATGGACCTGAGACCTGGGGGGTATGCTGGTCGCCCCATCTCTATGAAAGGTTATTTCCTAGGAAAAATCGAATACAGAAACAGGACAACTGTGTCCAAAGTGTATGTGTCCACTGTTGGGGATAACATCTTGGGGTGGCAAGCACAGAAAGAGTTAGGGGTCTACCTTAATCCCAATAGTAATCCCCAGATCCTGATACAGGAGATAAAGGAGCAAATGACAAACGTAGTGACTGAGTTCAAAGAAGTGTTCAGAGAGGAGCTAGGATGTTTGAAAAACTACTGTCACAAGATAAAACTTAGAGAGAATGCGAAGCCTGTCGTGGCCAAAGTCAGGAAGCTTCCCATAGCCATCCAGGAAGAGGTCAAGTCCGAACTAGAGAAATTGTGTAAGGCAGGAGTCATCGAACCAGTTGAGGCGACGGAATGGCTAGCGCCCATCGTGGCCGCGAAGAAGAAGGATGGGTCGGTTCGGCTCTGCATCGACCTGAGAGCATTGAATAAGGAGGTCGTGGTTGATAGATTCCCCCTGCCCAACATCACTCAAATGATGAGCATGCTCGAGGGAGCAAAAGTGTTTTCCACTCTCGACCTCACCTCGGCATACTTCCAGATAAAGCTGCACGAAGAGTCACAGGAACTCACAGCATTTGTGACACCCATGGGCGCATACAAGTTCAAGAGGATGCCCTTCGGGTTAGTTTCGGCGGCCGCCGTATTTCAGAGACTCATGGGGAACATTTTGAAAGGCATCCCAGGTGTCATGTGCTACCAGGACGATGTACTCATCTTTGCAAAGAACCAAGAGGAGCATGATGAGAGGCTGAGACGAGTACTGGGAAGGTTCAGGTCACAAGGTCTAACGGTGAAAAAGGACAAGTGTGTGTTTGGCTGCGCTGAACTGGATTTCTTGGGACACAAGGTGACAGCTGAAGGAATATGTCCCAAAGTTGAACTACAAAACACCATCGTTAATCTAGCGCCCCCAACGAGTAAGGACGAAATCAAGTCGATGATGGGAATGTTGGAGTTCTATGGAAAATTCATAAAGAACCTGGCAGGAAGGACCTACGCCATCAGACTGCTGCTAAAGAAAGAGACTGAGTTCAACTGGAGTCAGGAGTGTCAGAGGGAATTTGAAGACGTAAAAAGGGCACTTGCAGAGGCCCCCAGCCTGAAGTCGTACATACCCAGCCGGGCGACTGTGGTCACCACCGACGCAAGCGCTAAGGGACTGGGAGCAGTCCTCACCCAAGTAGGCAAGGACGGAGAGGAGACGATAGCCTTCGCCTCAAGGTCACTCCAGAAGTCCGAAAACAACTACTCGGTGATTGAAAAAGAGGCCCTGGCAGTATCATGGGCACTAAGGAAATTCAGAGACTTCCTGTGGGGCACACAGTTCACTCTTCGTACCGACCACAAGCCACTGGTGGAAGTATTCAGCAAAAAAGGCCTGGATGCCATCTCGAGTAGGATTAGGCGGTGGGTGGTCGGACTTCAAGAATACACCTTCGGTGTCGAGTACGTCCCGGGAGCGCGAAATGTCGCAGCAGACTGTCTGTCAAGACTAGTAAAGGAGAATGAAGTGAGGGAGAGTCAAGAGGAAGTGGATGATGAAGCGGATGAACTACAGATGGAGAACGTCTGCGCCATCCAGAGGGCAGTAGGAGAAGAAACGTGGAAGAATGCATTGAAGGAAGATGAGGTCTTGGAAGAGGTGTGCAAAAGAGTAAAAAACAGGTGGACACACGAAGATAAACAGGAGGGAAATCTGCGACCATACTGGGTTGTCAAGGATGAACTGTCCATTGTAGACGAGTGCCTGTTCAGGGGGACGAGACTAGTGCCACCCACGTCGGTCAGAGACAACTTGGTCGAGATAGCCCATGAAGGACATATGGGCCTCACTAAGACTAAACAGAGACTCAGAGAGAGCTATTGGTGGCCAAGCATGGACCTTGCCACGGAAAGGAAAATTAGAGACTGCATTCCCTGCAGCAACAGTGACAAGGTCTTGAAGCAAACTACACCCCCGATGGTATGCAGGCCGCCACCGTCAGGACCCTGGGAGGAGTTAGCATTGGACATCGTGGGTCCGTTGTCTGGAGAGCTGCGCACGCCGTACATCCTAGTACTCATGGATATGCATTCTAGGTGGCCGGAAATAAAGTTAGTATGTGAAGTCACCACTAAGACAGTCATAGGATTTTTGGAAGAGGTGTTCATCAGGGAAGGGCTACCCAGCAGCATTCTCACGGATAATGGGGTGCAGTTGTGTTCTAAAGAAATGGAAGACTTCCTTGTAGAGAGGAGCATCAGACACAAACGTTGTGCCCTGTATCACCCAGAAACGAATGGCATGGTTGAGCGTTTTAACAGAACCCTCAAGGAGAGCATACAGTTGGCAAGGCCAGTGGCATAAACTGGAAAGAAGAAGCATGGAGGCGGGTAGAAGCGTACAGGTTCACACCACACCAAACGACGGGAGTCACGCCATTCGAGTTGCTCCGCGCACGGATACCCAACACCAAGCTATCCCCGGGGTGGATGGGGTGGCACAAGGGATGGTCAGACCACTCAAAAGAAGCAAAAAGCCTAGAGAAACAAGAGGAAAAAATGGCAAAAAGGAAGGAAAGATACGACCAGTTGAAATCTACACGAGAGGCCGGATTCAAAGTAGGGGACAGCATCAAGATCAGAACCCCAACTGGTAGAGCGAGCTGGTCAGAGTACAGTAGTCCAACCAAGATAACAAAGTTGTTCAAAAACGCTGTGAAGACACAGGAGGGTAAGATCTGGAATCTGGGGAGAGTAGTGAGATTCCACCCACCCGTTCAAGACTCAAATAGTGAGAGTGAGGGGGAGAGTGATACGGAGGGGAGCAAAAGGCCCAACACTAAGATTCTGTTGCCATCCCCTCACCCCAGTGTCAGGCCCAGCAGGAGAGTGACCAGACCCCCCAGACACTTTGATCAATATGTCATGATGTAACATTTGACAGCATTTGTTGTGTTGTTATATCCTTTGTGTTCATTCCGCAGGGGAGGGGGATGTGTGGTATCTTCCGCCTGCATCTCCCCCCGGCGGCTCCGCATGTAATGGAGCTGCTCGCGGTGACATCACTTAGAATGTCACCGCGACCAGCATTCCAAGGCGAGCGCCGGGGGTAACGGGAACAAGCTGTCGTGAGGAAGCTGTGGCTGAGGTCGCAAGGTTGCTAATTGACTTAATAAAGTTCAAGAGTTAGAATCTACAAGGTGTCACGTACTTTTATGACTGTCACCACAGTAGGTTATTTTGAAGAACCACGAAAGTTGCCCCCAAAATTGTGCTGAGAGGTTGACGGCGTTTTGACCTGTATTCAATTCAGGTCATCTTCAGGACCAGGTTACGAATTAATGAGTGCTACATGGAGAGAAGGAAAGGATAGTGTAAAGGTAGTGTCAGAGTCCGGCAAGGTCAAAAAGGGGGGAAAGGGGGGGTTTGCAAAAAAAGGAAGTACCTACGTGAATACTGGTGGCCAATTCCAGTGTGGGAATGGAAAAGCACCTAGGTCTTGGTGTGCTGAGGTGGAGGATGAAGTCCAAGGTGGGGGAGGAAGAAGGCAACCTGCGGAGGGAAAGATTACTGTTACGACATTGTGGTGCTGCCAACCAATGGTAGCCTAATTCTGGACAAGCATGTGAAAATGCAGCTTCACAGAGTGCCCAGGAGATCTATCTAGGTCGAGTTAGGTGAAGGAGTCGGGCCATCTTCATAGTGGACGCCAACATTTAAAGGTGATCCAAGTGCAGTAAAAAGTGGAAGGAGGACTCACTAACTGGCATTTCAGGCTGGACTGTTCCCCTGGGAAGCAGGGTCGAGACTGATTTGCATATGGCTGGGTCGGGAATGGATTGGCATGGAAAGCAAAAAATAAAATTGATTTAGGCTCAGATCTCTGTACAGGCAGTGAATGCTTGACACTGTTCAGCATTCTATCCATCATCTGTTTTTTTTGCATTTGTCAACTGAGTGGGACAGGTGTGCCCAGATGTGCTCACCATGCCCCTGGAGTCAAGCTAGACTGGCTGATGAGGGGTGATACCCCGAAACCGGTCCCAGGTTGATTGTTTCTGGTCCTGGGTGGATCTGGCCTGGGAGTTCAGGCTGGACTGTTCCCATGGGGAGCAGGGTCAAGGCTGATTTTTATATGACTGTGTCTGAACTGGTATGGCGAGCAAAGAAACAATGGATTAAGGCCCAGATCTCTGTACTATGGGTGAATATTCGACATTGTTCATCAGCCTGTCCATCAATTGTTCTTGCAACTTTCTAAAAGTGCCATTTACTAGAATTGCAATTTAAAATCCGACTTCACAATAAGATAGGACTTTAAATTGTGATCGTTCCAGTGACACCACGCATGAAGGTGTCACCTGTTCCCATTTGGAAATTACACTTATAAAATGTAATAAGGTAATTCCTATGTTTAGGAGAGTTTTATCACCAGGACATGTAAAACTTCAAAATACATGTCCTACTTTTTAAATACAATGCATCCTGCCCATTGGGCTGTCCATGGCCTACCTTGGGGGTGGCTTATATGTATTAAAAATATAGGGTTGAGCCTGGCAAAAGGTTTATGTTGCCAGGTCAAAATAGCACTTTAAAAACTGCTCACATAGGCTGCAATAGCAGGCCTGAGGTATGTTTAAATGGCTACTTAAGTGGGTGGCACAATCTGCAGACCCACTAGTAGCATTTAATTTACAGGCTCTTGACACATGCAGTGCCACTTCACTAGGGGCTTATAAGTAAATTAAATATGCCATTTGGGTATAAGCCAATGTTGCCATGTTTTAAGCAGAGAGCACCAGCATTTTAGAATTGTTTGGCAGTGGTAAAGTGTGAAGAGTCCTAGGACCAACAAAAACTAATTCAGCAAAAAGTGGAGGGGAAAAAGCTTGGGATGAGCTTGCAGATAGGGCCAAGTCCAACATCAGGATATTGGCAGATAGTTCTCATCCCAGATGCAAAGAGGAGGTCTGCTTTTTCCTCACCCGAAGGTCTCTTTCAGTTTAAAGGGGTGCTCTTTGGGTTGAAAAATGCACCAGCCGCCTTCCAGAAGTTGGTGGATCCTGGATCGAGTGCTTTCAGGTCAGGAGAGTTATCTTGATTATATAGCTGTGTTTACTTCCACCTGGGATGATCACCAAGTCCACCTCAAGGAAGTAATTCAGCCCCTGCAGCAGATAGGCCTGACTATCAAGGCAAGCAAGTGCCAGATAGGGAAAGACTCAGTTGTGTACCTGGGCAACCAAGTTGGTGGAGGCTACGTACAGTCTCTTCAGCCCAAGATCCAGACAATTCTGGCCTGGGAAGTTCCTCAGACGCAGACTCAAGTCAGGGCCTTTTTTGGCCTGACTGGGTACTACAAGAGATGCACAAAAGGTTATACTATTATAGTGGCCCACTAACTCAACTTACCTCCAAAAACCAACTAAGAAAGGTTATCTGAACTGAGCAGGGTAAAAAGGCTTTTAACACCCTCAAGGAAGCTCTGTGCTCGGCATCAGTACTGAAGGCACCTGACTTCAATAAGGAATTACTTGTTCACACATATTCCTTCTAATATGGAATAGGGGAACTATTGTCGTCTGGACTGAAAGAAGGACCGAAGTAGGACGGCCCCACTGCACTGTGGGACTGGCAAAAAGGCTGACCAACTTGGATTACACATGCTGAATCTGGTGGCTAGGGAAAGAAGGGACTGTGCCTGCTGTGTCCTGCTCATGGAGATGTTTTCTTTGGAGCCCATCCAAAGCAAAGCGACTCCAAGGGTTAGCGGGCTGGCCTCCTGTTTACAGCACAGTCCCACAACAGATGAGATGCCTGTTGGGGAAAGTTGGTAGCCTGGAATCTTGAGACCGCTGCCAAGCCTTCACCATGCAGCATCAGAGACCAGGACCTGACGCTCAAAGTTGCACCCGAGTTTGTTGTGCCTGGGAGAGTCGTCAGAGTCCATTTTGGTCACCTAGCAGCTGAGTTATCGCCCAAGGATTTGGATGTGACTGCAACACCGGTTGACTGGTAGTCCAGTGGTGACTAGATTTCCACCAGCACCGAGAGGACTTTGAGGGATGTTTACCCTGTCAGGCCGCCTCACACCGCATTGCATCCATAGCATCCTTGAGCAACTTCAGCATCCTTCATCCTTTGCATTAGGACCACTTCCATAGGAATCCATTTCAAAAGGGATAAAGTACCCGGAACTGCCTAGACATTGCTTCATCTGTGGAGGTAACTGATTGTGAGGACCTTGCTGGTCCTCTTGACGGGCTCCCTACTGGAGATGGTTTCCTAAAGTGACTAAGTGACTGCATTGCAACTAGTCCAACCTTTTGATGAAAATGCCTCTAAATGCCAAATTTGTGGAATGTTTGTTTGCAGTTGAGTGAAATGCTTTGATTTACTATACTTGTTAATTCTATATTTATGGATCATATGGTGGATATTTTTCGCTGTGGTATCTAAAAATGCAGTCTATTTTTATAAATTGGTAGCCCATTTCTTGAGTGTGTTGTTGATTTCTTTTTCACTTGTTTTGGTGCTGTTTAAATGCTTTACTATTGTTACTTTGTGTAGCCCTTGCTGCTGATAGCCACAGCTACTCAAGGTTGAGCTAAAGGTTCAGCAAACAACACCTACGGGTTCCAAAGGGGTTGGTAAGTGTATTACACTGGGGGGACGCACAAGTACACCATATAATACACCCCATTTCCTCACATGGATTAAAAAACTAGGTTGTAGGCCTGGCTAAAGGTTTATTTTGCCAGGTCAAAATGGCAGTTTATAATTGCACTTGGGCTGCAATGGTAGGCCTGAGACATGTTTAAAAAGGCTACTTAAGTGGGTGGCACAATAAGTGCTGCAGGTCCACTGCTAGCATTTAATTTACAGGACTTAGGTACACTCAGTACCACTTTGCTAGGGCCTTATTAATAAATTACATGTGCAAATTGGGTGTAAGCAAATTTGTCCATGTTTTAAGGAGAGAGCACACGCCCTTTAGCACTGGTTGGTAGTGGTAAAGTGCAGAGTCCTAAGGCCAACAAAAATTAATTCAACAAAACAGAAGACGGGGAAAGTAAAAAGTATGGGGTGGCCTTGAACTGTCCAATTTGTACGTATTGAAATTATGGTAATAAATATTCAATTTTGGAGAACAGTTTTATAACTACAATGAATGCCAAATCAGAGGTAAGTGTGTTGATGTTTCAGCCTCTAAAAGTAAGTCCAAAGGGTCATCATCAGGATAGATATGGTTAAAATAAAAGAAAGGGGGAAAGGAGTAAGTAACCCTCATGTATATCGGTTTGCTAAAACCTGCGAGTACATGAGGACTTAATTATTGGAATTCTACCTTGCAATTAAGTAATCAGGAATATCCTTAATAGTCAGGTCCCCCAATGTTGGAATACAGATTCATATCTGTAGAGACAACAAAACTAAGAACAAGCGTGTCATCTAACAAACCCTATCGTAGAAATCGGTTAGTATGTATTTATAACAAATAGACTAAAAAACAAATGGTGCCTCTCAATTAGCTACCAAATACAGAAAATAAAAGAATATGCCTGTGTACGTGAAACAGGACGTAAGTGTCCAGACATGGGACATATCATTTTTTTGGGGTCAAATCTGTTTATTAGCATTTTTATGGTTTTCAAAGTACAGTACAAACATCAACCAATGCATCACAGCTATCCGGGCTCGTTAGTTCAACATTCATATCCCTTACATCAGTACAAATTGAAGGCACAAAGTCACAGTAGCGGTATCTCATAAGCAAAGGATAAGCGCCCAGTGCTGGCTAGGGCGTGGAGTGCCTAATGGGGCAGCCTCCAGGTTAGTCCATGACTGTCCACTCGTTGAGCCTTGTACAATAGCAGGGTTTTGGGTGGACCCCCCCCACCAGCAGACATGGGACATATGATATCATGCCTCAACAGACTTATGTTGCATCGCCTTGTCCACTGTGACCTCATTGAGAACAAGGATGGGCAGAAATAGGACCTATCTATTTGCGTCACGCTTGTGTTCATGCACATAGTGTAACAGACAGAAATAAAAATAGAAAATATGTGTGATTATTCTACGGACATCCTATATATGGTCAAAGTCTGCCCTCCAGTGGATTAATCCGGTACTTACACTCGCATAGCTAGGCGACGACGCACAACAGCAATCAAGCCCACATTGGAACGTGTGGAAGGAAGCTCGGGCCTTGGGAGCACTGTCTTGAAACACCGGATTACTATCCCTGCTTTGTACAACTTAAAAAGCACCTGTTGCAGTTTGCAGTCGACCCTCTCTAAAAACCGGGACGGAAGCTAAATTTCCTGAAATCTGCCGGGACAGCTGGTGGAAAACTGGGACATTCAGGGCAAATCCGGGACGCCTGGTCAGCCTAAGTTTCGGGGCAGGTACCTTGAGTGGTAGGCGAGGGAAGTTTGCAGGAGCGAGAATGTGTGGAAGGAAGCTCGCAGCATTGGGAGCAGTGTCAGGTAGCTTGAAGTGGTGTAGGGGCAGCGAGGGAAGCTTGCAGACACGGAAGTGGCAGCCCCCATCGTTAACTTTAGCATGGGCTATGCCGCATTGTAGTTTGCACAATAAATAATTTGTAAAGCTTGAGAAAAAGACAATCCTAGATCTCGGATTTTTGAGAGATGTGTTCCGCTGCGCCCCTGTAGCCTGCCCACTTCCCTGTTCTCTGGTGATTGACACTACACTTTTGAAGCCACAAATTGAGTGTGCTTAATTTATTTTATAAAACGCACACTGCTGAGTGACCAGCCTTTAGGCACAAAAGAGAGACAGTGGAGCAGGTTGACAGTTAACATTAACCGGACAGTCCTTTCACCACATGCCTAAAGAGATAATAAATGTGAGCAGAAAGGGAATTGCACACGTTTGTGCCGAATGCAGTGTTGATGTAACATTTCAGGACGCAAAAATGGGAATGCCAGTTAAACAAATCAATGGATGGTTGGAACAAAACACTGTCTGAATTTTTAAGAAAACTTGCGATTGGACAATCAGTTACAGCTGTCTCTGGGCCAGACCTAAAAAGAATTAGGTGAAAAAAATCCTAAATCTAGTTTTGTTTTTAGAAAGAAAATACTCTGTCACTTTTTAAAGGGGAAGTTTGCAGAAAGCGACATGATGCAAGTGGACAAACTTCAAATTTTGTTGAAGTGTAAAGTCTATCACCAATTCAAAACTTCACTGACAAAATCACGATTTCTCACACCTCCCATAAATTAGGCCCCCAATTTTGTTCAAATGAAATAATTTTTACAAATACGCACTAACTTCCAGACCCCTTACACGAAAATGAGCTGAGCATCCCCAATCCTCTGTAGCTCGTCTAGCTTGTGACAAGCTGCAGGATCACTGCCACAGCTGAAAGGTGCTACAAAAACACCAACCATCATTTTTGCATAAAAAGAATAAGAGCAAATGCTGCAATATTAACAAAACATCTGATCCAACCTGACAACGTTTCCTAAGTCAAGCTCTAACATTCCATGGGTTAATGTCTATGCTACAAAAGAAAAAATAAGTATACTGACATAGCATTTAAAAAACTAGAGAAAAGAAACCTCAATTCTAAAGTACCGGCATAAAGAGGACCTGCAGCAGCGAAATAGGAGATGTCTGCTATTGCCCACGTTGGAAGACCTGATAGAGAGCACTGCTGTGTGTGTGTATATATATATATATATATATATATATATATATATATATATATATATATATATATATATATATATATATATATATATATATATATATATTCACTAAAAAAACACATAGATTTTAGGGACGTTATAGTTAGTTGAACATTTGACTCATATAAAACCAGAGAAATGTGCCTATTATAGTTAGTTGAGCTAACTATAACTTGCGCGCCCGCAATGCACTGCTGATGATGTCACATATTACATCACTCATGACATCACTGATGACATCTCAAATAACATCACTCATGACATCACTCATGACATCATCCAGTGAATGAGTGTTTCTGTAAAGGTTAAATATGTTTTCAGCAAGAAGAAAAATGCCATTGATGGATCTACTACGGCAAGAGCGGGTGCTACCATGAAAGCCAGTACAAATGCTGGCTCATACAGTGGCAATGTACAATCTACCAGCATGGGCGAAAATGCACAAAATGATGAAACTGTGGAGAGCAGTAGCTTGGACTCCGATGCGAGCTCATTGATAAGCAACTCCAGTGAAAATTTAACCTCCTCTTCCTCTATAAGTTCGGATTTAAACTTGGAAGGACTAACCAAACTCAGCTTGCAACAGGAAATGGATTTTATAGTGGAGGAAAGATTACAGACTTTGAGGCCAGGGCCAAGGCAAAAATTATCGCTAACAGACAAAGAAGCAACAAGCGAAGAAAAGAAAGGCGCAAGCGGCAACAACGGCGCCCAAACACAAACCAGAAAGAAGAAACCATGGGCGAGACGCCGCTAAATGATAATACGATAATAAACCTTTCAAATGTAACACTAACCAAAGCAGAGAAACAACTGCTATCGTTAGGCTTGAATTTTTGTCCTGTTCAGAGTTTTAATTACACAATGCCCAGAGTCGATCTGTTCTTTTTCATAAGAAAATTAAAACTAAAGAAACATTTTGCGCTCAAAACCATCAAAGACTCATCTAATGATAATGATACATCTGAGGAATCAATTATTGACAACTTAAATATGTTATCAGCTTCGGATGTACATACTTTCTTGGATGCGAATGACCTAAACACCTCCACCAATGACACTGAGGCAGATTTAGACGCTTCCACACAGGCAAGACTTAGCAGGATATCTGTCTTGCAAAAGGGAGCGGGCCTCAGTCCGTTTAAAAGTAAATCCAAATTTGTTCCCGTAACACCCAAAGACGCTATCGACGTCTTCCATGACTGTGTAATAAGTGACATCAAGAAATTATACAAGCAAACCAATTCCAAATCAAAAAGGAAAGTTACATTTATGAGAAGAGAATATGGCAAACTAATAAAGAAACTTGGAGAAAATCATGAAATAGTAATAAAAAAATCTGACAAGGGTGGTAACCTAGTGATTTGGCCCAAGCAAGATTACATTTTAGAGGCCAAACGACAACTTTCAGATCCCTTGTGTTACAAAGTCTCTAGCCAGAAAGAATACCTCTATGCCAAGAGTGAACTACAACGGTTGCTATCCCAATGGAAGAGAGAAGGACTGATTTCCACAGAGGAATACAAATTTATGAACACAGAATTTCCAATAATGCCATCTTTGTATTTGATTCCGAAGGTGCATAAAGGAGTTACACCAGTACCTGGGAGGCCAATTGTTTCTGCCATTAAAAGCATGGGCGAAAACGTTGGCCAATATATTGACTTCTTTCTCCAAGACATTGTTAAAAATCTTGATAGCTATGTTCGCGACACCAGTGATTTCTTGGACAAGATTGCCTGTATTGATTGGGAAGATAACATGTGGCTGATCTCGTTGGACGTTGAATCGTTATACACAAGTATCAACCACGAACAAGGCATGAATGCAATCAAATATTTCTTGGACAAGAAACCCATGGCTTTCTATGAGCACAACAAGGTCATATTGGGACTAATTCATTGGTGTCTACATAATAATTTCTTCACATTTGGCAAAGACATTTATAGACAAATGAGAGGGGTGGCGATGGGGGCCTGTTTCTCACCCAGCTATGCGTGTTTACACGTAGGCTGGTGGGAGGAGCAGGTCCTCACCGCTTTACACTCCATCACCATGAGGGAACATGTTGTTTGTTATCTGAGGTATATAGATGACATATTCATGGTGTGGAAAGGGTCCAAAAATGAGGCTTTGTTGTTTATAGAGGATATGAATGATAACTCCATGAATCTAAAGTTTTCTGTTAACATCAGCCAAATCAGGATGCAATTTTTGGACGTGGAGATCTATGTGTCTGATGCCAAGCTTAGTACTACACTCCATAGGACGTCCACTGCTGGCAACATGACTTTACATGCTGCCAGTATGCACCCCAAACATACCATCATGGGGATACCCTATGGAGAGATATTAAGACTCAAAAGAATCTGCAGTTCCCCTTCTGACTACAAACAATGTTTAGATCAGTTGTTAGCACGATTAAAAGTCAGGGGTTATTCTGATAAAATTCTCAGAACAGCAGTGGAAAAATCAGAACTTAGATCTAGAGAAAGTCTATTTTCTTCCCCTCAGACACAGTCAGAAAGTAGCAGAATTCCTGATACCCAACAAGATGGCCCAAGGATGATCACAGCTTTCAGCAGCGAAGACAGGAAATTAAAGGCAATTTTTAAAAAGAATTGGCCTATAGTATTAAGTGACCACATATTAAATACTAGGTTACCAGCCAATCCTATCATCACTTTCAGACGGGCGAAAAGTATGGGGTCCGCTTTGGACAAACCTGCCCCTGAATTGAAAACTAAAACCCCTTGGTTAAAACCTTCAAGAGGTTTTTTCAAATGCTCCAGCTGCCGCGCTTGTAGATTTGGCATTAACACCTCGCAATACTTAACTCCTTTTGCTACAGAGCCAAAAAAGATCACAGGCAATTTTAATTGCAAAACAGACTTTGCCGTGTATGTCCTGATGTGTACCTGCGGTTTACGATATGTTGGTAGTACCAAGCTGCAGGTGCACGTCAGGATTCTACAACATTTGCGCGCGATTTTGCACAGTGACCCTGCCTATCCGGTGGCCCGGCATTTTAAAAGAGCACACAACAAAGATCTATCGTGTTTAAAGTACTTTGTGATCGGTGCTATACCACCCCTGAAAAGAGGAGGAGATAGGGAATCACTTTTAAGACAGCTGGAGACAAGGATGATACTAGAGCTAGATACACGTTGGCCGAACGGATTGAACAATATTGATGAGATGCATCATTTTTTGTAATATATTGCATTGTTCTTCCGTCTATATTGCCTGCATATTTCCCCAGACCCACACCCACTATCTTTTCCTCCCTCTTAGTTAGGTTCCCTATTTCGAGGTTGAGGGCGGGTCTGAAAATATTTCTTACTTCTTGCTGCTTTATGTAAATAATTTGATGAAACGTTTCCTTTTTGTAAATATGAGGATGTAGATATTTCATATATATATATTTTTATATGTTTATATCTAAATATATTTGTATTTTTCTATTTTTCTATATTGTTTTCTACTTGACAAGATGAAGGATATCTTAGATATAGACATGAAATCACCATATATAAATTTTTGTGGGTTTTATATTCGCTAACACAGGTGTATATATATGCTATTTAATCTTTTGTATATATATCATCAATTGATTATCACAAATCTAGGTGTATTTATTGGATTTCATAAGGTTTTAACTATTTATGCTATTTATTATTATTAAGGTACGAATCATGCACATAGAATGTTGTGGTAATCAGTTATACCCATATGAGACTGAGATGTGCTTAGATATGTTCTTTCGTCCTTGTGTTAATGAATGGTATTGCACTTTATCTCGTACAGCTTTCTCTCCCGCGCACTTTTTCATAACTTTGCACTTTATCTTTAACCTTCATTTAGCACTTTATCATAACTGCCATGGTTATGTGATCAGACAAACTACTTGTACATTTGTTGATGTGGGAGTTTCCCAGCTTTAGTAGCTTGTCAGTATTCTCCCAAGAAATTAGGTTTTGTCATACTTAGATATTATGTGATGTAAATTGTCTTAATATATTGACTGCCTAAAAATGTACATTTATGATTATGGATTTAACCAGTTATTTATCTTATTTGTCTATTACTGTCTGATTATGGATTTAACCAGTGATTTATTTTTGTGGTATGTTACCGTCAGATGTATTTATATATACTGTGGTAGTATGTTTTCACTATTCATTAAGTCACATGACTCACTACGTCACTGTGAAGGGGTGGTCACGTTTTGAAACTGCATTTAAAAAAGCATTGAGTCTTATGTACATGTTGCAGCGTGAACAAGGGCACACCTTGCCAGAAACGCGTAGCTGCTTTCTGTGTACCGAATAAAATAACGATATGCTGATGTTACGTGGTCCGTCTCCCTTCTGTTTGCTGGTGTGCTGAGCAGGCCCTGGAAACACAGAGAAATCCAGAGGAGTCACGTGGTTCATGTTTATATATATATATATATACATATTAGATATATATATATTATATATAATATGTATAGATATAGATATAGATATAGATATATACAGAACTCATTGGCTACACTCATATATTATATATATATATATATATATATATATATATATATATATATATATATTTTTTTTCTTTTTTCAAAAGTTCCAGAGTAACGGTGCTCTCAGTCAGCAAATCCACACAACACCTCGCAAGACTCCAAGGGTGTTTATTTAAACCAACAACATGTTTCGGCTGCGGACAGCCTTGATCACGTTAGTTTCAAAGTGCACAGTTTCCGGTACATAATACCACATTTCATCGTCATAGAAACAGGACTTGGTAGCAAAATTGAAAAAGTAAAGTTACACATTTCATGAAAAGATATTAACATAAATCACATAATATGCTGTGTCAGGCATTATTGAAAACACATTTCGAATGATTTAAATTGATTCTTTAACATCGTGCGCATTCTGTTAAAATACAAAATTACGTGTTTGCCCGTTATGCTAAATTCATCTGTTTTAAGCACAGGAGAAAGAGTCTGTTGATAATGCTCCTATCCGAGCGTACACCCCAAAATGATTATATTTACCGCGGCAACCGCCGCCATAGTTGTAGTTTGAATATATCTTGAAACTACATGTAGCTATGACAACCGGGTGTCACGGAATGCGGACCTACAGTAGGAGAGGCGTAACTGCACCCATAAAGTCCGTGCAAGTCCGTGTATGTGTGCACACCATAATTCACGGCTTTTCGAGGCATGCGACACCTTGGTAGAGTGATAGGGTTTGCGCCGTGTGTAACCAGCCAGGCTTGAAAGCTAGCATGAAAAGAGTGCCACCGCTACCTGAGCGCAGAACAAAATAATACTGCATATGGCCCTATGTACAGAATAGATAGGTACAGGTGGTCTGAATGCAGACAATGCGTATTGCTCTCGGGTCCCGGATAAAACCACTAGAGCTCAGACTAAAGTAACCCAATGTACATCAGGGTACTGCAATTCTCAATTAACGTGCATGAGGATATCTGTGTCTATGTCTGTAAAATACAGGGGGGTGACATGGCAAGGAACCAAAAAATAATGTGGTGGGATATTACGGTCAAATGCCACGAAACCGTTCAAGGAACATTATCAGGGGTGAACAGCACAGTACCAAGTCCAAAACTGTAGCCCCCAAGTTATGGGGCCTACCTTGACGGAAACTGTCTAGATGTCAATTGAAGAAAAGAAATAAAGTGCTCCCAAAGTGAATGTCCAAAGTGTGGCAGGACGTGAGAAAAGTTAATAGTTCTGAATTTTGGCATTTTATGTCTTTTCTTTCACAGGTCCACAAGGAATTCGACTACTGTGCTGTTCACCCCTGATAATGTTCCTTGAACGGTTTCGTGGCATTTGACCGTAATATCCCACCACATTATTTTTTGGTTCCTTGCCATGTCACCCCCCTGTATTTTACAGACATAGACACAGATATCCTCATGCACGTTAATTGAGAATTGCAGTACCCTGATGTACATTGGGTTACTTTAGTCTGAGCTCTAGTGGTTTTATCCGGGACCCGAGAGCAATACGCATTGTCTGCATTCAGACCACCTGTACCTATCTATTCTGTACATAGGGCCATATGCAGTATTTTTTTGTTCTGCGCTCAGGTAGCGGTGGCACTCTTTTCATGCTAGCTTTCAAGCCTGGCTGGTTACACACGGCGCAAACCCTATCACTCTACCAAGGTGTCGCATGCCTCGAAAAGCCGTGAATTATGGTGTGCACACATACACGGACTTGCACGGACTTTATGGGTGCAGTTACGCCTCTCCTACTGTAGGTCCGCATTCCGTGACACCCGGTTGTCATAGCTACATGTAGTTTCAAGATATATTGAAACTACAACTATGGCGGCGGTTGCCGCGGTAAATATAATCATTTTGGGGTGTACGCTCGGATAGGAGCATTATCAACAGACTCTTTCTCCTGTGCTTAAAACAGATGAATTTAGCATAACGGGCAAACACGTAATTTTGTATTTTAACAGAATGCGCACGATGTTAAAGAATCAATTTAAATCGTTCTAAATGTGTTTTCAATAATGCCTGACACAGCATATTATGTGATTTATGTTAATATCTTTTCATGAAATGTGTAACTTTACTTTTTCAATTTTGCTACCAAGTCCTGTTTCTATGACGATGAAATGTGGTATTATGTACCGGAAACTGTGCACTTTGAAACTAACGTGATCAAGGCTGTCCGCAGCCGAAACATGTTGTTGGTTTAAATAAACACCCTTGGAGTCTTGCGAGGTGTTGTGTGGATTTGCTGACTGAGAGCACCGTTACTCTGGAACTTTTGAAAACTGAATTACCGGCGTGCTCGGCCGGCATTGGTGCCACTTCCCGAGGGGCCACTGTCAGCGTTTGACGAGCGGACTTTGGAATATATATATATATATATATATATATATATATATATATATATATATAGATATATATATATATATATATATATATATATATATATATATATATATATATATATATATATATATATAGATATATATATATATATTATTCACGCTCTACCTTTCTCCCATTCGTGGACAAAGCAAACGGCACTCGCGGGGTCAGTTGCAGCAGCAGCAGTTTATTTACAAAGACGCGTTTTGGAGAATTTCCTTCATCAGTGTGTACAAAAGCGCTCTGACGGACGCCATATTTCAGAGGTACATTCATGGAAATGAAAAGGGGCGTGACGCTAAAGGTGCAAGGATAGCACGCGCCATCTTTAAATGAGTTAAATTCATTTATACAAACCGATCATGTCAATATTCATACAACATTACACAAAGTCAGAGCATTAAATACATTTGACCACAAGAAATATATTTTCAATTATCCTGTATGTGGTATGAAAGGAGTATGATAAAATCTCGCAGTGGATCGGCATAGGCAACCTACAAAGCCTGTTGCTGGCAAAATCCCTGCATTGCCGTGTATCAGCTATAATTAAACGTCCTTTGAAAAAGGAGAAAAGAAAAAAGAGAAGGAAATATACTCTTCATAAAACTTTCTCTATTTATATTTCAATTGACCCTCATCATCTTCTCAGTATATCAAAAACTCAGTTAACCTAAATGTACCGTTAGTTCCTCCCCAGAGTTCAATCCATTGGGGGACTTAGTCTGTAGGTCTATGATGTAACGAGACTCTAGTCTTCTTAATTTCAGGACTCTATCTCCCCCTCTAACATTGGATGGTACACAGTCAATGCTGAAGTATTGTAACAGGTCCCTGTTACTACCATGTTTAATAGCGAAATGGCGTGCTACTGGATAGTTCACAGAGGCGGTTTAAATGACGCAGCAAGAATTAAGACAAATGTTTTCACCCCACCGTTTTGTTTTTTGCTTTGTCTTATAGGTCTGGAACTTACACACTAGAATAGTCAAAATATTATGCCAAGGACTGGTTGTGGAACTGGGAATGATTGGCTAATATTTGTGGATCCATTTAGGATCCAAGGTCTCGCACACATTTCCAAAAGGAACAACAATGTAAAAATGTTTTAAATCCTTTAAATGCCTGTATGGGAGGACATGACCACACTTTTGAGATGAATAGGCTTTCAATTGAACATCTTAAAATCCTCCATGTAATAGAAGGATACCACAGATGAGTGTAGCCTCTTTTGACTAAGTAAATTCCCTGAAGTCGTGGTCATCACCGTCAGAGTAGTAGTGCAGTGTTATTTAAATGAAAAAAGCAGTCCTATCCCAACTAGTGCTCTAAACCAAGTAGAAAGACGTAGACCCTCTCCTCCCCGTCTACAGCAGGAGTGTCATCAATTGTACCCGAACCCAGTTCCATGCCACAGTTTGAGGCTATTCAAATAGGAAATGTAGGAATCTTTTAGATAGACATTGGCTATTCAAAATGCACAGTGTAATTAAGGCCTTCATGGACTACCATTGGGTAGCGATGGTGTAAGTCATATACATATGAGAGAGTAGTTTTTATGTGAAAATATAGGAAACAGTACTTTTTTATTTTTATACATTATGGACATAGCAGTAGGCAGTTCTTGTATTATGTTCATATCTTGAATTCGAGGACAAGTATACTGCTCGCCTGCTCTGATGTCTGTATGCTGCAGAAATAGCCGAAGGTGTTTTACTACTCTGTCCATAACGATCATTACCCAAAGCCGCAGCTTGTGTTGACCGGCTTAGATTAGTTTGTCTTAGTACCCTTTTTCACTCCAGATGTGTAAATTTGCATTGCAAAGTATTTTTAGCATCTTGATCACATTGGTGGGAAAATGCCCAACTTACAAAATCACTGAAAGCTTAAATATGATGAGAATGTCCAGCCCAATGTTAATTCTGTGCATAGCACCCTTCCGTATGTTCATTGTAATTGACAGCTCCAGGTTATATTGGGCAGGTTCAAGATTTTCTTTTAACCAATTATAAATTCAGTAAGGCATATTGCTGAACAGGTTGTTTCAGAAGTGAAAACGGTGTACATCAAATACTTCACTCCAGTGATGCTAGCACATTTAACATGAAACTAAATTAGGTTCCATAACTTCCTCCAGAATTTCACACATTTAGGATTAATCGAAAAGAGAATGGCTTGGAAAAACAAGAAAATCTTCACATGTAGAAATGAGCAACATCCAAAAGATTATGCTGTTCTGTATGGCACTATTTAAGAACACCACTCTATCAAATAGCTAAAAATCCTTTACATATCTCACATGTACAGTCTGCTAAGTATGATATATGAATTGTTTGATTTATATACTTTTTGATTTTCCATGGTCTAAAAATATTGCTCTCTTTTGAATGTTTTATATGTTGAACACATGAGGAGGTGGAGATTCTTAAATCCATTGATCAACATCAACTGTTGCATGGCTAAACACTTATAAGGTCCCAAAGGCAAGACCTATTTGCTATTCCAATGCTTGTTGTTCCAAGACGCTCTAGGAACTCCTTTTGATTAATCTTTTCCCCACCTCTAGTTATTCCTCACCTAATTTTGCGTGCCACGGGGAGAACACCCTCAGCTGTTCACCCGCAAGCTACCTACAGAATCCTGCTAATCTAGTAAGTGAGACTTCCCCCACCAGCACTACTTATGCTTGCGCTACTGCCATCCGTGCAATAAACCCCCCTCATTGCCCCCTTCCAGACAATAACCCGGGGTGGACTCAAGATGAATTAACCTCGCGCCCCTGCTCCAACCTTCAAGTAATATTGCCCCCTGAGGCAATCACTACTCCCAAAACGTCATCCCTCAGCAATTCCCGGGCCTAGTAAGTTGTGTTACTTACTCCCAGCCGGGTTGCTAGCTACCACTGCTAGAAGCCACTTTATAGTCATGCGTTTTCTCTCTGCACCTTGACTCATGCCACTACACCAGCTACTTCCTCATTTCTCTCTTTTATTCGTGGTGCGCCTCTTTTATCTATTTATCACTCTGGCGCCTCTTTGAATTCTAATTTAGTTTATAAAATCTACAGACTCTAGTTCAGTAATCTGCATTATTTAATAACTCATGCTTGCACATTGTAAATGATTTATTTTACTATGCATAATTGCCCACTGGGAGCACCAATTCACTGTTGTAAGAAAGTACAATGTATATAATTAGATAGCAGGCACCAGATTATAACATAATTAATATCCTTCTTTTAGATTCAGCTTGCTCACAAATTGTTTGTCCTGAAGATGATCTCTAATAACTGAGATCGAAACGCCATCGACCCCCTACATCAGGAACTCCTTACATTCTGTAAACTCTTGAGAAGTTCCGATTATTAATGTCAATGCGATGTCTTTATTTTTAAGTCACCCTCACTTTTCACGTCATGCCTGTTGCCACTTACCTGTGTGAGCACCTGGATACCATTAAAACTATTTTCCTTAAAATAAACAACAGTCTTAAGTCGACCTATATGTCCATCTGTATGTTACTTACCTGTCCCTCTGATATTAATTGTCGTTCCCAATTCTAACACAGTGTCCCCTAGGGGGTCACTACTTTCTTTGGACCTTTGGCCCACAACAGAACCATTGTTTTCCTAAAACAGATTCCTGATCTCAGTCTCAGCAATATAAACGGCTCCCCAACCAGCTCCTCGACCCAGCTGCAGCACGTTCTTGACCCCAAGTGGTGACCCTCAGGTCATGGATCTTGGTGTGGCTCAGCAAGCTTAAATCAAGCATTTGGGCTCTTTGTGACCATGAACGGGCCCATTCGCACCAAGACTGTACCGCTCGTGCTAAAATCCAGTGTGAGCCTCTAGCCTGTCTCTTCGCACAGCAGCATCGACTGCCAGCAGGGGACCGCCAACGCAAAGCTCCATCCTACTCTTTACACCATGCCAACAGCATCCTGAGACACTCTCCTTGCTCCCCATGGCCCTCTCCAAAGCGAACTGGACTCTCTGCACAAATTTCTCAGCATAATAAACCCTCACTGATGCCAGTGTTAGATTTATTATACAAATGCGCTCAGAGGGCATCTTAGAAATGCCCCTTAAAAATGACCAGCTTGTAGTGTATTCACTGACTGGTCCCTGCCAGCCAGCCACCACTAGACAGGTTCTAACCTCATAGGATGATCGCCTTTGTGCCCTCGAAGGTCAGAAACAAAGCCTGCTCTTGGTGGAGGTGCTTTACACCTCCCCCTTGCAGGAACAGCAACACTTGGCGGTGATCCTCAAAGGCTCTCACCTTGTGTTATGCTGATTTGGACAGCTCCATTAGTGGAGATGCCTGCCTCCTGTCCCAGACCCACTTTTGAAAGCAGGATAGGCAGACAAATTAGTAAGCAAAATAGGAGAATCCACCTTGGCTTGTGACACCTCTAGGGTGGGCAGAAGCTGAGGTAGATCCCTCTTCTGAAAATTCTCCATCTTGAATTGGAGAATTAGGCCCAATATGAATAGGCATGTGCCCCCCTCCCAATAGGGAGGAGGCATCTGAAGGGTATAGTCGCCCTAAGTGAGAGTAGCCATTGGCTACTGCCCTCCAACCCCAATAACACCCTTTAATGTAGTATTTAAGGGCTTCCCTGAACCCTATTTCTCAGATTATGATGACCTACGAAGAAGGAATCAAGAGCCATGCAGCAATGGAGAAGAAGGAGACAACTGACTTGGCCCCAGCCCTATTAGCCTTTCTCCTCCTCCAGCGACCCCTCTTGAAGAAACCAGCGTGTCCTGCTGCCAGCATATCTCCAGAGACTGAGCTGACTTCAACAAGACTTTCTTCTTTCCTGAAAATGGATATGTCCAACAAAGAAACCCCAACTTCATGGACTCCGGATCTAGGCGGATCTGCAAACCCTGCACACTCTGCATCCGATGCCCATAGCCTGAGTGACTCACCTATTCTGTGAAGTCCCCACAGTGATCCTGACCTCACCTGCATTGATGGTGGACCTCTCCCGGACCCCTCCCCCATCAATGCCTGCAGCCTCTGATAGAAGGGTCCTCCCTACCATGACCAAAACGAACTGGAAAAACCTGACACCAAAAGGTTAGAGCTGATTTGCATAAAGCCATTATCTGACCCAGGGTGGTGTGGAGTGCAAAAAACGATGGATTTAGGCCCAGATCCTTGTACTGGGGTGAATGTAAGACATTGATCTACATTCTGTCCATCAAATTGTTTTTTGTAATTTTCTCCCTGAGTGTACTGGGGTAGCTCAGACGTGGGTCCTAGAGCCTCCACACCACTGGAGTCAAGCTAGCCGGGCTGATGAGAGGTGTTACCTCGAAACCGGTCCGGTCCTCGGATGCTTGATTACGGTCTGGGAAAGATATGGCTGTTGTAGTTCGGACTGGACTGTTCCCATGGGGCACAGGGTCAGAGCTGATTTGCATAAAGCCATTATCTGACCCAGGGTGGTGTGGAGTGCAAAAAACGATGGATTTAGGCCCAGATCCTTGTACTGGGGTGAATGTAAGACATTGATCTACATTCTGTCCATCAAATTGTTTTTT
The DNA here is from genome assembly GCF_964263255.1 of Lissotriton vulgaris. NCBI lineage: Eukaryota > Metazoa > Chordata > Amphibia > Caudata > Salamandridae > Lissotriton > Lissotriton vulgaris. The sequence goes on along the minus strand of NW_028255517.1, from coordinate 674,323 downwards.
GTAATTTTCTCCCTGAGTGTACTGGGGTAGCTCAGACGTGGGTCCCAGAGCCTCCACACCACTGGAGTCAAGCTAGCCGGGCTGATAAGAGGTGTTACCTCGAAACCGGTCCGGTCCTCGGATGCTTGATTCCGGTCTGGGAAAGATATGGCTGTTGTAGTTCGGACTGGACTGTTCCCATGGGGCACAGGGTCAGAGCTGATTTGCATAAAGCCATTATCTGACCCAGGGTGGTGTGGAGTGCAAAAAACGATGGATTTAGGCCCAGATCCTTGTACTGGGGTGAATGTAAGACATTGATCTACATTCTGTCCATCAAATTGTTTTTTGTAATTTTCTCCCTGAGTGTACTGGGGTAGCTCAGACGTGGGTCCCAGAGCCTCCACACCACTGGAGTCAAGCTAGCCGGGCTGATGAGAGGTGTTACCTCGAAACGGGTCCGGTCCTCGGATGCTTGATTCCGGTCTGGGAAAGATATGGCTGTTGTAGTTCGGACTGGACTGTTCCCATGGGGCACAGGGTCAGAGCTGATTTGCATAAAGCCATTATCTGACCCAGGGTGGTGTGGAGTGCAAAAAACGATGGATTTAGGCCCAGATCCTTGTACTGGGGTGAATGTAAGACATTGATCTACATTCTGTCCATCAAATTGTTTTTTGTAATTTTCTCCCTGAGTGTACTGGGGTAGCTCAGACGTGGGTCCCAGAGCCTCCACACCACTGGAGTCAAGCTAGCCGGGCTGATGAGAGGTGTTACCTCGAAACCGGTCCGGTCCTCGGATGCTTGATTCTGGTCTGGGAAAGATATGGCTGTTGTAGTTCGGACTGGACTGTTCCCATGGGGCACAGGGTCAGAGCTGATTTGCATAAAGCCATTATCTGACCCAGGGTGGTGTGGAGTGCAAAAAACGATGGATTTAGGCCCAGATCCTTGTACTGGGGTGAATGTAAGACATTGATCTACATTCTGTCCATCAAATTGTTTTTTGTAATTTTCTCCCTGAGTGTACTGGGGTAGCTCAGACGTGGGTCCCAGAGCCTCCACACCACTGGAGTCAAGCTAGCCGGGCTGATGAGAGGTGTTACCTCGAAACCGGTCCGGTCCTCGGATGCTTGATTCCGGTCTGGGAAAGATATGGCTGTTGTAGTTCGGACTGGACTGTTCCCATGGGGCACAGGGTCAGAGCTGATTTGCATAAAGCCATTATCTGACCCAGGGTGGTGTGGAGTGCAAAAAACGATGGATTTAGGCCCAGATCCTTGTACTGGGGTGAATGTAAGACATTGATCTACATTCTGTCCATCAAATTGTTTTTTGTAATTTTCTCCCTGAGTGTACTGGGGTAGCTCAGACGTGGGTCCCAGAGCCTCCACACCACTGGAGTCAAGCTAGCCGGGCTGATGAGAGGTGTTACCTCGAAACCGGTCCGGTCCTCGGATGCTTGATTCCGGTCTGGGAAAGATATGGCTGTTGTAGTTCGGACTGGACTGTTCCCATGGGGCACAGGGTCAGAGCTGATTTGCATAAAGCCATTATCTGACCAAGGGTGATGTGGAGTGCAAAAAACGATGGATTTAGGCCTAGATCCTTGTACTGGGGTGAATGTAAGACATTGATCTACATTCTGTCCATCAAATTGTTTTTTGTAATTTTCTCCCTGAGTGTACTGGGGTAGCTCAGACGTGGGTCCCAGAGCCTCCACACCACTGGAGTCAAGCTAGCCGGGCTGATGAGAGGTGTTACCTCGAAACCGGTCCGGTCCTCGGATGCTTGATTCCGGTCTGGGAAAGATATGGCTGTTGTAGTTCGGACTGGACTGTTCCCATGGGGCACAGGGTCAGAGCTGATTTGCATAAAGCCATTATCTGACCCAGGGTGGTGTGGAGTGCAAAAAACGATGGATTTAGGCCCAGATCCTTGTACTGGGGTGAATGTAAGACATTGATCTACATTCTGTCCATCAAATTGTTTTTTGTAATTTTCTCCCTGAGTGTACTGGGGTAGCTCAGACGTGGGTCCCAGAGCCTCCACACCACTGGAGTCAAGCTAGCCGGGCTGATGAGAGGTGTTACCTCGAAACCGGTCCGGTCCTCGGATGCTTGATTCCGGTCTGGGAAAGATATGGCTGTTGTAGTTCGGACTGGACTGTTCCCATGGGGCACAGGGTCAGAGCTGATTTGCATAAAGCCATTATCTGACCCAGGGTGGTGTGGAGTGCAAAAAACGATGGATTTAGGCCCAGATCCTTGTACTGGGGTGAATGTAAGACATTGATCTACATTCTGTCCATCAAATTGTTTTTTGTAATTTTCTCCCTGAGTGTACTGGGGTAGCTCAGACGTGGGTCCCAGAGCCTCCACACCACTGGAGTCAAGCTAGCCGGGCTGATGAGAGGTGTTACCTCGAAACCGGTCCGGTCCTCGGATGCTTGATTCCGGTCTGGGAAAGATATGGCTGTTGTAGTTCGGACTGGACTGTTCCCATGGGGCACAGGGTCAGAGCTGATTTGCATAAAGCCATTATCTGACCCAGGGTGGTGTGGAGTGCAAAAAACGATGGATTTAGGCCCAGATCCTTGTACTGGGGTGAATGTAAGACATTGATCTACATTCTGTCCATCAAATTGTTTTTTGTAATTTTCTCCCTGAGTGTACTGGGGTAGCTCAGACGTGGGTCCCAGAGCCTCCACACCACTGGAGTCAAGCTAGCCGGGCTGATGAGAGGTGTTACCTCGAAACCGGTCCGGTCCTCGGATGCTTGATTCCGGTCTGGGAAAGATATGGCTGTTGTAGTTCGGACTGGACTGTTCCCATGGGGCACAGGGTCAGAGCTGATTTGCATAAAGCCATTATCTGACCAAGGGTGGTGTGGAGTGCAAAAAACGATGGATTTAGGCCTAGATCCTTGTACTGGGGTGAATGTAAGACATTGATCTACATTCTGTCCATCAAATTGTTTTTTGTAATTTTCTCCCTGAGTGTACTGGGGTAGCTCAGACGTGGGTCCCAGAGCCTCCACACCACTGGAGTCAAGCTAGCCGGGCTGATGAGAGGTGTTACCTCGAAACCGGTCCGGTCCTCGGATGCTTGATTCCGGTCTGGGAAAGATATGGCTGTTGTAGTTCGGACTGGACTGTTCCCATGGGGCACAGGGTCAGAGCTGATTTGCATAAAGCCATTATCTGACCCAGGGTGGTGTGGAGTGCAAAAAACGATGGATTTAGGCCCAGATCCTTGTACTGGGGTGAATGTAAGACATTGATCTACATTCTGTCCATCAAATTGTTTTTTGTAATTTTCTCCCTGAGTGTACTGGGGTAGCTCAGACGTGGGTCCCAGAGCCTCCACACCACTGGAGTCAAGCTAGCCGGGCTGATGAGAGGTGTTACCTCGAAACCGGTCCGGTCCTCGGATGCTTGATTCCGGTCTGGGAAAGATATGGCTGTTGTAGTTCGGACTGGACTGTTCCCATGGGGCACAGGGTCAGAGCTGATTTGCATAAAGCCATTATCTGACCCAGGGTGGTGTGGAGTGCAAAAAACGATGGATTTAGGCCCAGATCCTTGTACTGGGGTGAATGTAAGACATTGATCTACATTCTGTCCATCAAATTGTTTTTTGTAATTTTCTCCCTGAGTGTACTGGGGTAGCTCAGACGTGGGTCCCAGAGCCTCCACACCACTGGAGTCAAGCTAGCCGGGCTGATGAGAGGTGTTACCTCGAAACCGGTCCGGTCCTCGGATGCTTGATTCCGGTCTGGGAAAGATATGGCTGTTGTAGTTCGGACTGGACTGTTCCCATGGGGCACAGGGTTAGAGCTGATTTGCATAAAGCCATTATCTGACCCAGGGTGGTGTGGAGTGCAAAAAACGATGGATTTAGGCCCAGATCCTTGTACTGGGGTGAATGTAAGACATTGATCTACATTCTGTCCATCAAATTGTTTTTTGTAATTTTCTCCCTGAGTGTACTGGGGTAGCTCAGACGTGGGTCCCAGAGCCTCCACACCACTGGAGTCAAGCTAGCCGGGCTGATGAGAGGTGTTACCTCGAAACCGGTCCGGTCCTCGGATGCTTGATTCCGGTCTGGGAAAGATATGGCTGTTGTAGTTCGGACTGGACTGTTCCCATGGGGCACAGGGTCAGAGCTGATTTGCATAAAGCCATTATCTGACCCAGGGTGGTGTGGAGTGCAAAAAACGATGGATTTAGGCCCAGATCCTTGTACTGGGGTGAATGTAAGACATTGATCTACATTCTGTCCATCAAATTGTTTTTTGTAATTTTCTCCCTGAGTGTACTGGGGTAGCTCAGACGTGGGTCCCAGAGCCTCCACACCACTGGAGTCAAGCTAGCCGGGCTGATGAGAGGTGTTACCTCGAAACCGGTCCGGTCCTCGGATGCTTGATTCCGGTCTGGGAAAGATATGGCTGTTGTAGTTCGGACTGGACTGTTCCCATGGGGCACAGGGTCAGAGCTGATTTGCATAAAGCCATTATCTGACCCAGGGTGGTGTGGAGTGCAAAAAACGATGGATTTAGGCCCAGATCCTTGTACTGGGGTGAATGTAAGACATTGATCTACATTCTGTCCATCAAATTGTTTTTTGTAATTTTCACCAAAAGGCACACCAGCATGCTCCGTCCCACAACTTTGGGGAGTCCAACAGATAATGTCCAAGTGTCCCCCATTGATCCAGCTTACCTGCCCAGCCATTGGTCACCTTTGTGAAATTTTATGTTCCTTGTATTTTAAAACTGCTTTGCCTACCTAGCTCGACCAGCTTGATCTACTAAGCGTTATTTTAAAAATTGTTGTAGCGATCAGCTTGATACAAATATACTTGTATCTTAATGCTGTGTGTAACGATCGGCTTGACTCACTAAGCCTTTTAAATTTGCACTTCACACTTTGTTATCCCCCCGCTCTGCTTGGACCTCTCAGCGCGGTCTCAGCACCTCCCCACCCTCGTATTCTCACACTTACCGGGTCCGTCCCAGCCGACTCAGGCGCTGAGGACATTTCTCCATCCCCGGGCGAGATCTAAACCCATCTTAGGTTGGGGAAAGCGTCAGACGCTTCCCAGTGGACAGCATAAAAGAGGAAGGGCATGCCTCCGCGCAGCGGAGGCGAGCAGCGGCCGCGCCGGGTCCGCGCCGGAGTCGTGCCAGAGTCTTGCCCATCTGCGTCCGTCTGTGCCTGTCAGCGCCAGGGAGGCACCAGGGGCCAGGCATACTACTCCCCAAAATACAGATCCAGGTATTTCCAGGGAATTCATACTTTCTCTCAATAATCACTCTATGCACTGTTACAATGTTCTGAACCCTGACACATGGGTAGGCCCAGTCGGCTGTCAGCACTGTAAAGCTACATTTGCCCCAGAGCCAGCACCCAATGAAAAATCGCGGCCTATTGTCCTGCAAGGGGGGCTCATTAACGCTAGGTCTCTGTGCAAGAATGCTCTACACATCCATGACCTGATCATGGAGGGGGATTTAGATTGGCTCCTTATCACAGAAACCTGGCTAAAGGCCTGGTGCAATCCGGATATAGCAGTGGCCCTCCCGCAAGGCTTCTTAATTCAACAGCTGGATAGGCAGAAGAAACGGGGAGGAGGGCTGGCCATCATCTATCGTGACACCATGAAATGTACCACGTATGAGCTACCAGATATCAAGGGTGCAGAGACCATGGCCTTCTGTTTAAATATCCATGATTCTTTTACGTTCTCCGGTGCCCTGGTGTACCGCCCTCCGGGCCAACCCAAAGATTTCCTGGAAAGCATTGGTGAGGTTCTGAGCGAGCTCACGCTCATATTTGCTCACTTTACGCTGCTTGGAGATCTCAATCTCCATCTAGACTCCCCGGAAGGACCAGGGGTAGCCTGTTACATGGACATAATCAGCGTCCTCGGCCTTAAACTGATGACGCAGGAACCGACTCATACTGCAGGCCACATACTAGACTGTATTTGCTGCAACTCAGACTCTCTGACGATCAAACCCCCTAGCATCCAAACCTGGTCAGATCATAAATTTGTCCCATTTGACCTGTCACTGGGAAACAATGCTCCAAGGAAAACCACTAGGAAAATAACCAGGAATTCTAAACCTGACTGGAAAAAATCACTTACCCAGCCAGATCTCTTAGGGAAAGCAATAGAGAGCAAACCCACACTAACTGGCCACACCTCGACAGACAACCAGCTGTTCTGTGAATGGATCATGTCACTTAGCAAGCCCTCAGATCCAACGAGCTCAAAAAACAATTCACGCGGTATGAATAATAAAAAGAGTGCCCCATGGTTCTCACAAGCGTTAAAAGTGGAATTAGGCGAAGTTAGAACATTGGAACAAAGGTGGCGTAGAAACTATGAGGCCAACGATTATAACATCTATAAAGCAGCCCGGAGGCAGTACCATGCTTCAATTAAGATGGCAAAAAAAGCCTATTACCTAGAGGCGATTTCCTCTTCTGATAATGGACAGAAAGAAATCTTTAAGATCGTAAATAGTTTCACTAACCTCAGAGCCCTCTCACAGGAAATCCCACCATCCTTGCCCCTCTGTAATTCCATTGCCAACTACTTTGAAAAGAAAATCCTAGACATCGTCAAGGATTTTCCAAAACCGATACTGACCGCCTCAGAAACTGAAAGGAGGGAGTCAATCAAGGAAAACACCAATATGGCCTGCTTTAACGCATTTGACCCCATCTCCTTAGAGGAGTCTCATTAGGCCATTCTATTGAGTAAATCCGGATCTCCTTTCGACTCCTGCCCTCCTTCGTTCCTACAAGCCTTGGTTAACGAGGTAAACCCCATCATCAACAGCATTATCAATTCCTCACTCTCCTCTGCTGAAATCCCTAGCGAATGGAAACTAGCAGCCGTCAAGCCCCTCCAAAAGAAACCCCTGTCTGATCCGACTATCCTCTCCAACCTACGTCCCATTTCGCTGCTCCCTCTGTTGTTTAAACTGACTGAAACCTTTGTCAACAAACAACTCACAACATTTCTGGAAGAAAATAACATCCTGCATACCAACCAATCTGGCTTCAGGGCCAAACACTCAACCGAATCCGCCCTTCTATTCACGGCAGAGACCCTGCGAACGGCCATGGACCAAGGGAAGAAGGCCGTCCTGATCTTACTTGATCTGTCGGCAGCCTTCGACACGGTCTCGCACACTATCCTGATTGACTGTCTATTTAACTCAGGGATAAGAGAGGTAGTGCTGACATGGTTAAAAAAAAATCTTGGCCAAAGACGTCAAGTCAGTGTACTAGGGGAATTCAGCTCTGAGGAAAAATATATCAGCGCAGGGGTCCCTCAGGGCTCCAGTCTGAGCCCTGTACTTTTCAATCTATACATGGTCCCCCTGATTGAGCTTATTTCCTCCTATCAGATCAGCACAATATCATACGCTGATGATATACAGCTCATCCTGGTGCTGGACAGACAGCTGCCTGGAGCTGAAGAAAACCTCAAAAACTGCCTCACTGCTACTTTCGAGTGGATGAAGTGCAACCACCTCAAATGTAATTCGGGGAAAACCGAAATCTTGCCTTTCGGTCCTCAAAATCTGTTCTCACCCAAACAGTGGAGGCCTGAAGATGCCGAAGCTCCCCCAAACACCATCTCCTCTGACCGTAAGGCATTAAGTTTGATGATGCTCTGTCATTTAAGCAACAAGCAGTGGTCGTGGCCGGCACCTGTTTTCACATCATCAGAACCCTCAGAACATTTTTTGACCTCCTCCCCCTCCCACAAGAAAAACGGTAGCGGTTGCACTCATAACATCTAGACTGGACTAATGCAATAGCCTGTATGCAGGAGCAAATAAATCCGTGCTCCACAGACTGCATATGGTCCAGCACGCAACCGCCCGCCTGGTCCTTGGCTGGCCTAGGAAGTCATCTGCTTCAGCTGCACTCAATGCCCTCCATTGGTTACCAATACATAAGCGTATCTTATTCAAAATCCTGGTTATCACTTTTAGAGCCTTTCACTTACAGGGGCCCAGGTATCTGTCGAATGGCTTCAGACGCTATCTGCCTGCGCGTAGCCTAAGGTCCTCCAATCAAAACCTACTAGTGACCCCTAAATTCAGGCTCACCAATAAGGGTGGGAAATCCCTGGCTGTCATTGGTTCCAGGGCGTGGAACAAACTGCCACCACAGCTTCGGCAAATCTCAACAGAAAGGCTCTTCAGGAAAGCACTGAAGACCTGGGTTTTCTCCCTTACAGACACCGCCTGTAAAGCCCTAGTATAAAGTGTACAGGACCCTTCGAACGACATCAGTTATCCAACATGTTTCACCTTGGTTGGCACCAAGCGCCAAGATGCTCCTTGGAGTGATAGCTGCGCTATATAAATGTATCTTCCATTCCATTCCTGGTCCAAGCCTGCAGCCTTTTTCATTGATCAATGATCTCTATTGGTTTCCATTGGGAGCCCGAAACCTGCTTTGCACCCAGTCGCCCGTGTGCCGCTGTAAGTGCACTCTTGGTGCCAACTTGTGGCCCTCTTTCTGTTCACCTCTGATCCCTGGGCCTTGTTCTAGAAACAGCGGGTATCTACCTGCAACCGGTGCCTCTTCGAGGTACCCCCAGCTCCCATAGGTTAACATTGGGCCCAGCGAGGTGAAACTGGTGGCGCAGTACCAAACCTTGGTCCGACCCTTGCTCAGTGTTGGTCAAACCCTCCAAAGACTGAACTTGTAAGTTGTGTACTTACCTGAAATGACTTACTTGTCTTTCCTCCTATACGATTGCACTGTTTTTCTCTGTATATGGTATTTCAATATTACAAACTTAGCAAAAAGGCAGCTGAGCATTCAGCATATATCCACATATAATCAGGAACCATACACACCATAGAAATGGAAAAAGTCTGCAAAGTACTCTGCTTGGTGGTGGTCAGGCGAGCTTCATCCCTTCAGAACTACTGTACAAAGGATGATAGGGACTTCATATTTCAGCAAGCAGGCAAAACCTTGTGGCTCACCGCAGGTACAAGTCACCCACCCATGCTCACAATGTCAAATGAGTGGCCTGACAAGCCTCAGACTTTCCAGCGTGTCCTGAATGAGTGGAAAAGCAAAATGATTTGAAGTGGATCATTCATAAGAAATTGCCTGAAGGACCCGACACACAAAGGAAACTTCTGATCAGAGAACAACGCTGTGTCAACAAACTTAGAACAGAGCTACATGGGCTTAATGGTGAAATTCCTTTGAAGTTTATGAATTTTGTTTTAAATACCAGGAGATGACACCAGTCGCCCCACTAATGCTGTGCTCCACCTAATAGGTTGTGGTGATTCCACAGCCCTTTCACAATTGTTCGAAATTCCTTGGATGACACTTTGCTCATTACCCTACTTACCGATGATTGCAAGATTTATAACATGGCCCATTTATAAACTTCAGGGAACTGCTGTTGACACGTGTCACAGGCCATATATATAGAAATACATTCATATAGATATGTATATCATATGTAATCGCATAAACAATAAAAGAGCGAAGAAAAAAGGGGCACGTCCTTTTCCCCTGAAAACAATATACAGTAATTATAGGGTATGTCCTTATTGTTACATTATATCTTATGAAATCATCAGACTGAGGCTGTTCATGAATACAGTCATTTTTATCACAAAGTCCAATATTCTATTTCAAAATAGGACATTAAGTCCAATACCGCTCTGGATAATTATGACATTTGTCACTTGTCTTATGAAAATGGCTTGCTTGACCACCTATATAACCTCTTATTATAGATTACGAGGGGACCTCACAGCACTACTTCTCCAATGGGGGGACTCCATATCCAATCCTGCATCGTACCCAGAGGAAGGGCCGCATCTCCCACTGTCAAGCACCTTCAAAAGGGGCACTCTGCTCCCACGGCGCAGGGACATTGCAGCAGCACTTCACCAATAGGGAGAGACTTCATATCCTACCGTGCATTGTACAAGGAAAATGGCCGCATCTCCTTCCATCATGTGCCTTCAAAAGTGGCGCTCAACTCGGCAAGCGGAGACCTTGCAGCAGCACTGCACCCACAGAGGGGACTCCATATTCTACCCTGCATTGTACCTAGAGGAGGGGGTCACATCTCCCGCTGTCTAGTACCTTCAAAAGTGGGGCTCTGCTACCGCGACTCGGGATGCGCCCGAATGAAGCCCGAGCCAGGGGCAGGCTCGCCCATGTCCGTCAGAGCCCGGAGGAGGCTGGGCTGGGCCATGCCTCTTTCACCTTTGATTCTAGAGATACTGCTTTTTGTGTTCAAATATTTTATTGTATTTGGAGAAAAAGAAATACAATCAAGGTAGACAGCAATACATAAATACCAAAAATGTATGCCTACAAGTAACAAGTTAAAAAGTTAGAAAGAGTCACATGATGTTATGTTATGTTATGTTATGTTACATGTTTTTATATAGCACTCAGCTGCTCCAGCTAAGGGGCGTCCCGGCGCTTCTCAAACAGTAAGAAGAGGACTGCCTCCAGCACAGTGTGGCAGGTCCTAACACAACAGTGGCAGTGGTTCTAATCTGAGGGGAAGAGATGAGTCTTGATAGCTTTCCTGAAAGACAGGAGATCATTTAGTCCACGCAGTTGCGACGGCAAAGCATTCCACAATTTCGCAGCCAGATAGCGGAATGAGCGACCCCCCATACGGGAGCGTTTCACCTTGGGGACCACTACCAAGTGCTGGCCTTCCGACCGCAAGGATCGATGGGGAACATATGGGGTCAGAAGAGAGCAAAGCATAGGCGGAGTTGCGAGCTTCAGGATCTTAAAGGAGAGGCAAAGGACCTTGAATTGGATCCGTTTGGCCACCGGCAGCCAGTGGAGCTTACTCAAGGTTTCCGCAACCGAATGGAAGCGGGGGAGACCTATCAAGGTTCTCACAGCTGCGTTTTGCACCCGCTGCAATCTTCCAACTTCATCCTGGTTGATCCCTAAAAGCAAGGAGCTAGCATAGTCCAGGCGCGAGAGGATGGTCGATTGCACAGTGAGCTGGCGGGTGGAAGTTTCGAAAAATTTTGGGATGGATTTGAGGTTCCGTAGGATTCCAAAGCAAGTGGCAGCCACTTTCTTGTTGTGAGTGATGAAGCTGAGGGAGGAATCAACCTAGACTCCAAGATTTTTCACTTCTGGTTTAGGGTCAGGCAGGTTTCCCAGAGTCTCGGGCCACCATTTATCTCCCCATTGCGAAGCGTTTTTTACCACCAATAAGACCTTGGTCTTACTGGCATTTAGCTGTAGGTAGTTCGAAGTCATCCAGTTAGCCACGACCGTGAGGCCACTCTTAAACTTGGATGCGCTCAAGGCGGAGTTGTCACTCAGAGCTACCACTAGGTGAGTGTCGTCAGCGTATGAGATCATTGAGAGCTCCCACCGCTTGGCGACCTCAGCCAGCGGTTGAACGTAAATATTAAATAACGTAGGGCTAAGTGCAGAGCCCTGGGGTACTCCTTGCTTAATGGGTCATTCCTTGGACAGAAACGTGGGGGCTGGAGACCCGGAAGGATCTTCCGGTTAAAAAGGCCCAGAGCCTCTCCAGCGCGCATCCACCAATACCAGCCACCTCCAGTCGGTGCAGCAGGACCGCATTTGAGACCGTGTCAAAGGCAGCACTGAGATCCAACAGGATCAGTGCCGCCATTTGACCCGCGTCCAGGAGGGTCCTGAGGTGTTCTGTCATGCATAAGAGTGCCGTTTTGGTGCTGTGGCCTGCTCGGAAACCATGTTGTGAGGCATCCAAGATTTTATTTGACATGACAGAAAGTACTTGTACTAGGATCATAATGGAAGATCATTATTATATGAAAATGACCATGTACATATAATGAAAAAGAGCAGGTATTTCAAATTCATCAAATGATAAATATCATCCCAAGGAACAGGGGTCAGATCAAAGACCACCAAATAGCGTAGTAATGTCATGTGTGGTAGAATGTGTACTGCTTTAAAGTATTACTTTGAGCCTTGATTATTGTCTCACGTTGAGATGGCCAAGAGAAAAGTTGTAGGAGGGTCTTCCGCCTCAATCCACCAGCCAAAACCACTAAGATTGATTTGATGCTACAGAGGGCTGTGGGGGTTATAACCACTGAAATTGAACTAACAGAGAGGAAACTGTCTCTAGGCTGTGGCACTGTACCAGATGGTGACGTGCCCCTAATTCCAACTAACCTTGGGGCTTTTACCTATTGTCTCTTCTCAAGCGAATAGTGGGCATGTTCGAGTAGCTAACCCGTACCCTCCTGCAGACAGTCCACAGTCATCTGTGACCGCTAAATGGCCAGGCCAATGACCCAAAATAAATCTGTGAATGTTGCTACTCAAACCAGTTTTCTCCCTACATCTTCTGTTATGGCGCAGCCATCTTCATTGCACACAACGGATTTTGGAGAAGCGACTGCCCCAAGCCTACTTAGGTAGCACAAAAGCTGAAGGATTGCTTAGTCAAAATCAAGGACATTATCCTAACAGAACTCTCCCCTGACATGAATCGTCGAGAAGCCAATGAGTGCGAATTGGTTGATATAAAGCAACCACAGACCTTTTCTGCGCAAGCTAGAAGTATAGCATCGAGGGCTAACCAGGGCCAGGGTCTCAGTCAATGTAACTTGTTGTGTACTGTCTAGGCATGAGCGGATTTTGCGGATTGGCAATCCGCGAATTTGCGGATTTGCGAACTCGCAATCCGCAAAATCCGCGAATTCCCGCGAATTTGCGGATTTTTTTTTTTTTTGTGTTCGCCCGTGTTTCTGCCAGTTCGCGAGGGTTTTTACAATTTCGCAATTTGCGAACTTACCTGTCGGGTCGCAAGTTTTGCGAACTTGTTGTTTCTACGTGTCCAACCTGTTTGGGACACTCTTCTTCATCACTGCCACTCTCTGTCACCACTGCCACTCTCTGACTACTCATGCCACCCTCTGGCCCACCCATGCCACCCTCTGTTTCATCACCACACCCTCTGGTTGTCCAGTGTACATTATTTTCGGCAAAGCAAAGCACACCTTCCCTGCCTCAAGTGACCTGAATTAATTTGGGGCTGATTAATGTGTCACAGAATATTTTTTTAGCTGGCACCTGCTTCCTTAGTGCGCCCTGATTAGTGATCTTTTGCACTTGCTAAGTGCTTTCATTGTTGCAAAATTAGTTACAACACCTGCCCTGCCCCAACTGACAATAATGAATTAGGGGCTGATTAATGGATTTTAACTTCCAGCCTGGCTCCTGCTTGTCTCCCTTAGCTGTAATTCATGACCTTTGTGGCATATGTGTAACTATTCTGAGGTTCAGAGCAGGGTCACATAATAGTTTCAACTGGCAACTGAACTCTGGAGGGGCCCCTCAGGAAGCACTACAGGAAATGGCTACTAATGATGTGCCTGAACTTTTGAACCTGGTAAGTAGTTACTTTCAGTTTTGCTTAGATCGTATTTCTGCAATTTCGCACTTATTCGCGGGGCGCGAACTCACGCGAACAGTGCGAGCAGTGCGAGCAAAATCCGCTGCTCGCGGATTTGCGGATTTTGCAGGAAATTCGCAAATCTCGCGGATTGCGGATTTCCCGAAAATCCGCAAAATCCGCGAGCGGAACGGATTTTCCGCCCATGCCTAGTACTGTCGGGTCTGCGATACCTACTAGATCCAAACTGGATAGCCATCGCCTAGACCCTATAATTCCAAATTTCACTCCTAATCGTGCCTGTCCGCCCTTTCGTCTGCCAAAAAGCGAGAACAAGTATCATAAGGAGGGGTCTTAACCTTAAAAAGCTACTTCTTTGGGAAAGAATGGAAATAATGGATCTCCCTGAAACTTAAGCCATATTGTGGTAAACCTTCTGCCTGTATCATGCCCCTACCTAGCAATATTACCTGGAGTTCTTTCACTGCATGAGGCACAGAGAGAATCAAAGGAAGAATTTACCAATAAAATATTGAATTGGCTTGCCTGGTATATGGATTTTCCCCTCTCCATAGCAAATGACATCTTATTGACCCACCTGGTGGGATGGATTGTACCAGGGCCAGTGGACTGCTCCGGTGACTCTGTTATTATTAATTTGAAATCCAAACTGCTAGTGCAGTGTCTGCTATTTGGGAATATGAGCAGGCAGTTACCCAGGTTGAAAATTGTTCTGTTGCCATTAGGCTACTTTTACAAACCAAGCCCTTATTCCCAGCCGTACCCCATCTTGCAGAAACAAGGAGTCTGATTACCACTAGTGCCTCAGTATAAATTCCATGCCCCAATGTGCAACTCTGATGTATAGAAAGACCCTATTTCCAACCGCTTTGACATTCTAACAGGTGTGGACTGACTCACCAATGATTTCCAGACTGCTCCGCCTAACACTAACATAATGGGGAGCGCCATTGGCATTGGGTGGGGGCTGCAGACCGACATGGACCAGTGTGATCATAGAGTACAGTATGAACATAATATTGGGTGTCAGACCAGGTACAAAGCTGGTACTACACAAGGTCGAACACAAATAGGGACACTGGTTATTAATCCTTCCTTAGTTATGTCTGGGCGTAGGTATGGCTCAAGGCCAGAAAAAAAGCAATACATTTGTGAAAAATCCAGTCAAATGATCATGTAAGGAGCCAGTAACCAACAACTTATTTACGAGGCTTCCAATCTTTCTCCGACTCCTTTGGAAGAATGGAAGATTGTATCTTGGAACATAGCTGATCATAAAGAGAATCTGACCCAGGCTGGGGGATTTTTGTAGACTCCTTTGATGTATGCATTTTTCAAGAAACATGGTGTATTGTCCCTCTTTTTATATTGGGGTTTACAAATTTCTTTTGTGAGGCTTCCACCATGGTAAAGGGGGGGGCCCTCAGGTAGCCTTACAATTTGGGTTACAACCTAGCTTAATTGTAACTTGGAAAGTCTTCCCTTAAATTCACTCAATATCCTTGGTCTGCAGTTCTCACCTTTTTATGGGATACCCTTATTTATTTTTAAAGTGTACAATAGACTAGGTGGTCACATTTCAAAGTCATGTATTCTCTACTGTTTGGAGGATTTTGTTACTGGTCTACTGCCATGTGGCTCTGCTTTAATTGCAGAGGACTTTAATGCAAAGTATGAACCTTCTGACAATTCTGAGGTTGGTATTTCTAAGGAAGAAAGCAGGGCCTGGGGCATACCACAGGTTGACCATGTGCCACCTTTTAGGGCTTACTCTTTCTCTAAGCCTTAAAGCCCGCAATGGCAGATCCCCCTTGGACCTGAGCGGTGCCCATACGCTTAACCGGAATAGCCAACCTAATACAATTGACTATGGGTCTTATTACAAGTTCGGTGGTCCAGAGGACCTCCTAAACTGTGGTGGCGGGTCCAATGATTATCACACTGCGGGCCAGACAGCAGTATTATGACTGTGGCAGTCAGACATCCATGAGACCCCTAGCACTGCTGGGATCAAGGATCCCTCTGGGCCAGCAGTCTTTCACAGGCAGGAATATGCTGGTGTGCCGCAGTTAGCACTGCAGAGCATATTCTGAGTTGGCATTTCACCATCCTTTTCATGGCAGTGAACCCACCATAAAAATGGTGGCGGAATAGCAATAAAGGGAGCCCCCTGCCGGAATTGTGCCTGGGAGTGCATGCGGGAGTCCCATCTAGTGCCCCCCTGTATTTGCACCCCCATTTCCTGCATGGTGTGGCATGTATGCCACACCATGCAGGAAGGTGCAGTCGTTGCTCAGGCGGCGGTCTGCATGTGAGGGTCTTCTATAAGCCTCGCAGACTGCTGCAGTCGGACCACCACAGACCTGCCTGCCAGACAAGGATTGAAGTCCTAATCTGCAGGCGGCAGCATCACGGCTTTGGTGGTCCGCTGTATGACTGCAAAAGTCGTAATAAGGCCCTAAATCCTTCTCTCCATGGACATATAGCCCATATGGTGGATATGGTAATTCCCAGAAGTGATAGTGACTACAATGCTCTTCAACTAATAATGAAGGGGTCTTTATTAAAGAAAGGTGGACTCTCATACTCTAGGCACCAGGGGGATATTACTATAGCCCAAAACAAGCAATGTTTAAAATGGCCATCTGTTTCTTGTGATCAAAGCATTATGGCCCAGATACACGGGATAGCAGCTAACTCTATTGAGTCGATGGTAAGTCAAGAATGCAAAGCAAATTGTATAGAACCATGCCTTAAACATCATAATGACCTGTCTGCCCAACAAGGCTCCCTTTTTACCAAAACCTGCTATAGGCCATCCGAAAACAGAACTCAACCTCCATGGTTTAATAAGCGCTGTAGATTCACCAGGGCACCATTAAAGCAGACAATCAGACAGAATATAAGGGATCAAATTGCACTGGGCAAGAGGGAATATAAGAAGAAACTCAAGTACGCTAAATCTTCATGGGAGACAGATGTGTGGGAAGATTTGGTTACGACAGTGAGATCAAGGGCCCCAAATCTTTCTGGAACATAGCTTGCCATAGAAGTAAATCCGCAGTCACCTGTGTGGATTTCTTTCTTCAGCTTCAAATGTGGTTCGACCACTTTGAGAGGCTTTTTTTCTGATTCAGATACTATGTCTGGTGATGTTTCCCATCTAGATTTATTTAAAGGCATCGAATTGTCACACCCCCTTGAGATAAAAATTAGCAAGTTCCTTGAGGCCTTGACAGCTATCATATCTGGCAACGCTTCAGGCCCTGACAATATACCTTGTGATGTATTTGTCTGCTGAACCTTTAATTTAGGGTCCCTATTTAAATCTCCTCTCTGATTCTATTCTAAAGGGTGGGCCTATACCTAAGTATTTCTAACACTGGGGGGGTTTTGTCCTACAGGTCCTGGCTGGACAATCAATCGGTATAACAAACTGGGGTTGCCAGGGCTCGAGTTTGGTTCAAGACTGCTCTTTATTTAGCAGCTCTGGGCCTTCGTTTCACAGATTCCGAAGGCTCTTGTATTAATTCATACAGTACTTTGCATTTCAAATTGTTTACATTTTTCACAAACGTCAGAGGTTTTAACAAACCTTAACAATTACAATGGTTGAAACAGACATAAATATTGTAAATGGTACTCAATAAGTACATAAATGATAACATTCAATAACAGTTAATCATGTGAAATACACTCAATTGTGGTAATAAAGCAACTCAATATGATACACCTGTACTTGTTTCTCTGCTAATCATAATGGACACAGTTAATAAAACTAAACACAATGGGCCTTTCGGATTTTGTAGTTCCTAGGCTTAACTTAAGTCGCCCTATTTGTGATCATGGATTTATTATCCTGTAGCCGCCAAGGTATGGATTCCCTTGGGACAGCCGAACAGCCGACGCGTTTCCAAACCCTTTATTCAGTTAGCAGGGTTCTTACTTAGGGCTGAGCTGTGTACCTACGGTGTAAAATTTTTGGGAATATTTAACTTCTCCTGTTCTTTAAGCTATTAGACTGTTAAATATTTCAAGGAAAGAAGGGGGCTTTACCTCATTCTTCAAAACGTTCTTTTACTGTCACTTTCTTGCGTGGGGCGTCTGTATATCCTTTGCTTTTGCCATTGCCTGAATAATGAATCAGAAGATAGCATGCTAGTAACCTTCTCACCACTTGTGGGAGTTTTATACTACACGATTGGTGACATTAATCCGTCTATTTTTAAGGGGGTGCCAGCACTTACTTGAACAAGCATTGATGGTTCTCTAAAGGTGCATTTTCGGTATGTGTTTCTTGTCAGTTCAAAGATGCTGAATGCTGTTAAATTTGAAAAAACATTCAGTCAAAAAATCAGTATGGCTGCGTGTTATGGTTTGTTTCTCTACAGCGTTAACACTTACTTGTGGACAGAAAAAGTGTATTCGGTACATGCGGTTCTGCTTGGCTGTGTTTTCTACCTAAGTATTGGCACCACCAGCAATTGTACCTATTTACAAAATGGAATCTGTGAAGATCCCCATAATTATAGCCCCATCTGCTTGATGGGATGCAAAAACTCTTTTGGTGCCAAATCTTGGCCAAATTGGCAGAGTGGGCCCAGGAGAATAATGTACTTTCCGAGTTTCAGGCTGGATTTTTCTAAAAACAACTTTTACTTGTCTAATGGCACATATCCAGCAGGGCCCTGTAACCCAGAGGCGTCTGCACAATCAGAGCGTGTAAATACTGACTTTGACATTTTTCATAATGATATCCAAGACAAAAAATTAAAATGTAATACAATGAAAATC
This sequence comes from Lissotriton vulgaris, assembly GCF_964263255.1. Lineage (NCBI taxonomy): Eukaryota > Metazoa > Chordata > Amphibia > Caudata > Salamandridae > Lissotriton > Lissotriton vulgaris. The sequence goes on along the minus strand of NW_028255517.1, from coordinate 656,078 downwards.
TAACTCCCCCCCAATCCCCTCCACCCGATTGCACTATACACCCATACTAGACAGAACCATTTGAATATTACCGTAGAGCTATCCATCGGAGTTCCAATTCCCACCCCGCTCCCTGGATCCTCCTCGAAGAACCCTAATCTCTGTAGATGAGGGTCCCGTGCCACTGGAGCCGGCTCTAGGAGCAATCCCCGATAGTCTGCCCACCTTTTCCATATTTTAAAATGTTTTTGGGGACAACCCCTGGCAATGAAGATGGGTTTCTCCAGTCCCATGCAAAAGTCCAGACCATTCTTCCATGCGGCTACTGCAGTGGGTCTCGGTGCTTTCCACGCCCTCGCTATGTCCCGTTTTGCTAGTGTAAGACCCAACAGCAGTAAATGACGTTTGTAGACATTGCCGCCTATCCCCTCCATTACGTGTAACAGGGCAAGTTTTGGCGAGCGAGGAAGGACCCAATCCAGAACCTCGGATAAACAAGTGTGAACCCCATCCAAAAACGATCCAGAGAGAGACATTGCCAAACCGTGTGCACCAGCGTACCCTCCTCCCGGTTAGATTTAAGGCACACAGGAGAGGCAATCAACCCTGCCTTCCACAAGCGCTCTTGTGTGTAGTAGGCCCTATGCAGGTATTTAAACTGGACTAGGCGCATAGGCACCGCTATGGCCGCCCCACGCGGTGCAGCCAGGGCCTCCGCCCAGTCCTCTTCTTCCAAGGGACCTATATCCCCCTCCCAATCCTCTCAGTTTCTGTAGTGTGGAGGATCAATGGATAACTAGGGTTTGGTATATCCTGGAGATCTTACGATCCTTGAGTTCTCCCATAAAGACTCTAGCCTCCAGGGGGATGAACTCAGCTATGGTCTCCAAGCCCTCCAGACTGGGGGACAGGGCGTGCCGGAATTGAAGATACTTGAAGAATTGGGACCTTGGCATATGAAATTCCGTCTGAAGATCCTGGAAGTGTTTCAAGACAGGACCCCTCATAACATCCCCCAAGACTGACATCCCTATATGATCTCAGCCCCGGAATCCCTGCAAGGCAGCTAGTTGTGGCAAGCGCCCGTTATCCCAGAGGGGAGTCTCCCACGTCAGCGTGTTCAACCACCCCATCCTACGCAATGCCTGCCTCCAGACCTGAAACACGACCTTTGTTGTAGTTGCAGAGGGCAATGACCCCCGCAGCGGTGCCGAGTATAGTACAATGTGCAGTGAGTGATCGCCCATAAGCCACCGCTCGACCATGTAGGCCACATCCTCCCTAGTGGCATATCACCATTCATTCAATACGAGTAGGTGGGATGCTTGATAATATGACAGAATGTCCGACCATGCTAGTCGTCGACAATAGGTAGATAAGAAGCACATCCTCAGGGCCACACTCACCTTTCCCCCCTTCCCACAAGAACTGCCCAAGAGCCGCATTGGCTTGCCAGAACCATCAGGGGGAGATCGGATAAGGTTGGTTCTGCAACTGATAGAGAAGATGGGGAAGCGCAACCATCTTAAATATAGCCGATCTGCCATCGATGGTCAGGGGCATATGGGACCAGGTCTTAATATCTTCATGCACTCGCTCCCACATTGGAACCAGATTGCTCTCCCAGGAAACTGGCCGCACATATGTTATAAATACACCCAGATATTTCAGTCCTCCCATCATCAACTGAATCGACGATGCCCAGGCGCCCAATCCCTCCTGGTCTCCGAGCATCCACAATGTAGATTTACGGGGGTTCATATACAATCCAGACGCCTCCCCAAAGATTTGCAGAATGCGCCAGAGCCATGGCCACGTTCTATCCATGTTCGTAAGGAAAAATAGGACGTCATCTGCGTATAATGCAATCCTATCTGACAATCCCTGTGCCCAATCAAATCCCTGTACCTGCGCGTACATTTGCATCCACGCGGACAGAGGCTCCATTGTGAGGGCATATAAATATGGGGACAGGGGGCAGCCCTGTCTCGTTCCCTGACCGATAGAGAACACAGAGGAGGCTGCACCAGCTATCTGCACCGACGCTGTGAGGTCTGTGTACAGAAGAGTCAAATAGGATATAAACCTTGGTCTGAAATTCAGCCTATGCATTAAGGCAAAGAGGTGCACCCTGCTAAGAGAGTTAAACCCCCTATCCATGTCTGCTAACAATAGCGCCACCGGTACACCCAGTCGCTGGATGGCCACCACTGCTATATGCACCCGCCTAATGTTGTGCCTAGTAGCCCTCTGAGGCATAAAGCTAGCCTGGTCGGGGCGGACCAGAGCAGTAATATGGGGCCAGGGCCTTAGCCAAATGTTTGGCCTCCACGTTCAAAAGGGATATGGGTCTATCTGATGCATGCTGATCTGGTGCCCTACCCGATTAGTGAAAGACAACCACCTCTGCATGCCTCCAGTCCGGGGAGAGAGAGCCTCGGTCTCGCGTCTCCTCTACCACCGCGCGATAATGAGGTCCCAGCTGCAAATAGTACAGTGTGAAAAATTCACTAGGAAACCCATTGGGCCCCGGGTTTCTTCCCAGAATTATGTTCCCCTAGTGTGGCTTCCAACTCCTCGTCTGTCAGCGGGAGCACGAGCTCCTCTAACCACATCCGATAGAGCCCTGGGCGGGAGGTCAGCCAAGAAACGTGTCGGCTGGCAAACATTCTTTAGGGGCGTATAGGTCTGCATAGTATGTAGCGAAGCTCTCCGCCAGGGCCCATGGATCCGTGAGTGGCTCGCCTGCCGAGCCCAATATGCCTGGAAGGGTCTGGGAATGGTACACCCCCTGGCAGAGTCGGTGGAGCATCTTACTAGATTTATCCCCCACTGGTATACTCTGCTGCGCATCGCAAGCCAGGCTTGCCGGGCCTCGTCCAGCAGTAGCACGGCATGATTTTGTTGGGCCAACAGCAATTGTTGCCTGGCCAGGCCGCCTCCGGCCTCTCAACCCCAAAGCTCAAGATCTTTAAATGCTCACCTCCGCCTGTAGTAGCGCCTTCCTACGTGTTCTGCGATCCGCTGCGCACCAGGATATGTCCGTTCCCCTCAAGTTAAGCTTCATCGCCTCCCACACTGAATCGGCCCCGGAAACTGACCCCACATTTACTCTTAAATACCCGTCGATGGCATCGGACATGTGTTCTCTATAGTCATCCTTTTGCAGGTGCCACACTGACAGGCGCCACAAAATGGCTGCCTCTTCTGCCCTATCTGTATGGTGAGGACCACTGGGGAATGGTCTGACTGGCCCCTCCGAAGAATCTCTGCCGCCTCCACTCTGCTCACCGCCACTCGGGGGACAAAGAGGTAATCAATTCTGGAATAAGAGTCGTGGACCGCTAAGAGATACGTGAACTCCCGGCCGTCCCGGTGCAAATGACGCCATGTATCCACCCAGTTGAGCCCTGTCACTAAGGAATACAGCTTTGTGGTGAGGCCACCCTCAGGATCCCCCTTTCCCTCCAATGATCTTTGGCCGTAGCCATCACATCGTTCCAGTCCCCGCCAACCACAGACACCCTGTCTGGCATATCCACCCAGAGAGTCATGAGACGCTCCACCAAGTTCCACTGAAATGGAGGAGGGGTGTATGCGCTGCCCAGTACCAGCGATTCCTCCCCCACCTTGCCCTGCAGGAATATGTAGCGCCCCCGAGTGTCGGTCCATTGATTAAAATGTGTATAGGGGACTCTACGGTGAATCAATATAGCTACCCCGGTATGTTACACTTACAACGCAACTTTTACGTCGTAATGCTGTTACAACGCAGCTATTACAACGCAGGATCCATTACATCGGATGCCATTACAACGCATGGCATTACATAGCAGATGCTATTACAACGCATACCATTACATCGTAAGTATTGGTAAGTATATAATTTTTTTTAATTCTATTTAATATTATTTAATTGATTTAATTATTATTAATTATAAATAAAAATATTTATTTATGTTTTTAAATATTATAAATTAAATATATTAATTTAAGTAATTTTTTTAATAAGTTTGAGTATAGGAGTATATGTTTTGGGGTACTGAGGTATATGTTTTGGGGTGTTTGGGTATTTTTAGGTTTTAGGGAAGGGTTTGGGTTTTGGGGTACAGGGGTGTTTTTAGGTTTTAGGGCAGGGTTTGGGTTTTGGGGTACAGGGGTGTTTTTAGGTTTTAGGGCAGGGTTTTGGGTTTTGGGATACAGGGGTGTTTTTAGGTTTTAGGGCAGGGTTTGGGTTTTGGGGTACAGGGGTGTTTTTAGGTTTTAGGGCAGGGTTTGGGTTTTGGGGTACAGGGGTGTTTTTAGGTTTTAGGGCAGGGTTTGGGTTTTGGGATACAGGGGTGTTTTTAGGTTTTAGGGCAGGGTTTGGGTTTTGGGGTACAGGGGTGTTTTTAGGTTTTAGGGCAGGGTTTGGGTTTGGGGTACAGGGGTGTTTTTAGGTTTTAGGGCAGGGTTTGGGTTTTGGTATACAGGGGTGTTTTTAGGTTTTAGGGCAGGGTTTGGGTTTTGGGATACAGGGGTGTTTTTAGGTTTTAGGGCAGGGTTTGGGTTTTGGGGTACAGGGGTGTTTTTAGGTTTTAGGGCAGGGTTTGGGTTTTGGGGTACAGGGGTGTTTTTAGGGCAGGGTTTGGGTTTTGGGATACAAGGGTGTTTTTAGGTTTTAGGGCAGGGTTTGGGTTTTGGGGTACAGGGGTGTTTTTAGGTTTTAGGGCAGGGTTTTGGGTTTTGGGGTACAGGGGTGTTTTTAGGTTTTAGGGCAGGGTTTGGGTTTTGGGGTACAGGGGTGTTTTTAGGTTTTAGGGCAGGGTTTGGGTTTTGGGGTAAAGGGGTGTTTTTAGTTTTTAGGGCTGGGTTTGGTTTTTGGGGTACAGGGGTATTTTTAGGTTTTAGGGCTGGGTTTGGGTTTTGGGGTACAGTGGTGTTTTTAGGTTTTAGGGCTGGGTTTGGGTTTTGGGGTACAGGGGTATTTTTAGGTTTTAGGGCTGGGTTTGGGATTTTGGGTACAGGGGTGTTTTTAGGTTTTAGGGCAGGGTTTGGGTTTTGGGGTACAGGGGTATTGTAGGGTTCGGGGGTGGGTTTGGGTTTTGGGGTACAGGGGTATTTTTAGGGTTTATTTTTTTTAAAGTACGACTTTAATTAAATTAAATTAATTAAATTAATTTTAATTAATTAAATTTATTAAATCAAATTTATTACAATTTTAAGATTAATTCAATTATATTAATTACATTAAATTAATTAAATTTAAATAATTACTATTATAAAATTTATTAAATTTAATTAATAAAATTATATTAAATTAATTAAATTACATTAATTCCTATTTAAAATTAAATTAAACTTATTTATATAAATTATATTAATTACATTTTTAAAATTAATTTAATTATATTAGTAAAATAAAATTAATTATATTAACTTAATTACATTTTTTTAAAAAAGTTATACTTACCTATACTTACGATGTAATGGTATGCGTTGTAATAGCATCTGCTATGTAATATCCTGCGTTGTAATGGTATCCGATGTAATGGAACCTGCGTTGTAAAAGTTGCGATGTTACAGCATGCGTTGTAAAAAAACGCGTTGTAACATCATAGATCCAGCTACCCCTCGTGACCCCCTCACGAAGCCCGAGTGAAACACTTGTTGATACCCATTTCGTTGAAAGCAGAGGGTTTTTGTCCCCAGAAGTTGTGTCTCCTGTAGCATGAGGACATCCGCCCCAGCCCGTTTGGCCTGTTGGAGTATGGCCCCACGTTTAATCTTATCAAGGGCTCCCCTCACGTTCCAGCTAATAATGCAAAGTGTACCCGGGGACATTCGCTCCCTATGGGGGATATCTGCCATGTGGGACTGTGCCCACGAAAGCGAGGATATGGAATCCAACCCAGTGTATGTATACATGCCTACTGTCGGTGAGATAACGTGTGATCAACAAACAAAACAAACCCCCCACCCTATACCTCAAAGACGATGAAGCATCTGTTGCGGCGGGAGTGTCCCGAGAACGCCAACGGGAGGACACGGTCCACCTCGACCAATGGATCCCCAACTCACAACCCATCTATCGTTGGCACTCTCTCTGCTACCACAGGTCCACCAGCGGACCAGGCCCATAATTGAGCCCTTCCGATCAGGTTAAAGTAGACTGCTCCACCACTGCCTCTCGCAGGTGCACCAGTCTGTTATGTGTCAATTTCGATACCGGATATACATTTCCCGATTCATGCCCTTATATAGGTACAATTCACTTTGCCCTTATTTAGGCATAGAAATCCAGCCCTTATTTAGGCATTGCTCATGCTAACCAAATACAGGCATGGTCAACTATATCCGATTCTCTTCGTCACAACGAGTTCTTGGAAAACCAGACTCTTAAGCCTTTAGGATTTCCCCTTGCCTGGATATTGATTTCTCCAAGAACTCATTTATTATGCATGAACATCTATTCCTTAGGGGTTCATTCATGACGTTCTTATGCCCGACTTGTACGTCAATACTGGCATTCCTAAACACCTTCGAGGTATGTTCAGCCGCCGCGCCTGCGCACTCGTCTGACCGAGGGGCATGGTGGGAGATACCCAGCGCTGGGTGTGCACGTGAACTCCTCTGGCCGCGTGCACTCGCAGCCGGTAGCAGGAGGAGAGCGCTCGCGGCCCGTGACGCCAGCAGTTTGAGCAGAGCGCGAGCCCCCTCTTGACGTCACAGCCGAGGTTGGAGCCGGCCGTGACGTCAGCAGGGGCCACCATGCCAAAGGCGGCGAAGCAGCACCAGCTGGAGGAGGAGGAGTGGGAGGGAGAGGAGGAGGCGCCGTCCAGGGGCCCCAAGGGCGCCAAGGAGGAAAAGGTGATTAAGAAAGGGAAGAAGGACAAAAAGCTGAAGAAATCGTTTTTTGAAGATTTGGCCACTGATGATAAGCAAGTCATAGTGGAGGAGACGGCTGCGAAAGAGAAGGAGCAGCAGCTGCAGCAGAAAAAGAAGCGTGACAAACGGAAAGGCAAGACGAAAGAGGAGGATGAGGAGGAGCAGCTGGTGGTGGATCAGATGAAGAAGCTTTCAGTCCAGGCCAGCGATGAAGAAGACGCGGCTCCACTTCCTAAAGCTGGAAAGAAAAAGAAGGGAGGGAACATCTTTGCTGCCCTGAGCCAGAGTCAGAGTGAGGAAGAAGATGACGAGGACACAGAGGAGAGAAAGCCTGCCAAAGTTGACAAAAATAAAAAGGACAACGCTTCTATCTCTGACGACGAGGACGATCTGGGCAAGAAACTGAACAAGAAGAAAAAGAAGCCGGAGAAGCCCAATGTGACTCCCAAGGATTCTACTGAGGAGAAAACGAGTCAAGAAGAATGATTCTGGGAAAGGCAAGAAGGGCGGGAAGACCGTTTCAATCTCTGATGAATGCTCGAGTGAAGAAGAGATGCCCAAAGAGAAGAACAAATGCAAGAAAGCTGCTAACAAGACTGTGACGAAGCCGCTGCCTCCTCAAGGCTCTGATGACGAGAAAGAAGGAAAGAAGGCCAAAGGCAAGAAGACTAAAGAGAAACCTGTGAATAAGCCAGTGGAGTCTCCAGATTCAGAGGATGAAAGTGAAGCAAAGAAGAGCAAAGGACAAAAGAAGACGACTGCTCCGAGTAAATATGCTCCATCCGAGGAGGAGGATGACGACGATGTGGACATGGAGGAAGACGATGAGGATGGAGCAACAAAAAAGACAAAGTCTGGAGACATGTCTGATGATGAAGATGGAGAAAGAGACGACAAAAAGGAGGAAGATGATCCTTATGCCAACCTGAGTAAGAAGGAGAAAAAGAAGATGAAGAAGCAGATTGATTATGAGAAACAGGTGGCAATGATGAAGCAAGCAACTGCAGAGGAGAATAACTTTTCAGTGTCTCAAGCGGAGCTATCCTCCCGACAGGCCATGCTGGAGAACGCCTCTGACATAAAGCTTGAGAAGTTCAGCATCTCGGCTCACGGCAAGGAGCTGTTTGTGAATTCTGACCTGTATGTGGTTGCTGGCCGCAGATATGGTCTTGTAGGGCCAAATGGCAAAGGAAAAACCGCCCTCTTGAAATACATTGCGAACCGTGCACTGAAGTGGTTCAGCAAACCGAAGTTGAAGGCACTCATGTGTTGTTACCTCCCTATGTAACCATGCCAGGGACCACCACTATAGGCAGTACCTCACCAACTGGGCGACCAGGAGGGTCTGTAGAGCTGAGAACGAAACATGGCCCAAAAATACGGTCCTGGAACATTGCTGGTCTCACTTCTAAACTTGACCAGCCAGATTGGGGGGAATACATCGATACCCACGATATATGTGTTTTCCAGGAAACCTGGGCTGTTGAACCAAAATATAGAGTAGGCTTTGTGGCATACTGAGAGGGGGCCGTCAAAGGACGAATGGGTAGACCATCTGGGGGCCTCTGTGTTTGGGTTGCTCTAGATCTTGCTTGTATGGTTAAAAGTATTGAGACGCATTCACCAGACATAATTTGTGTTACCTTCATTTGCAAGAATACTCAAAAACTGGCAATTATTAATGTCTATTCTCGCATGACGAAGTATGGTGAGACCTCATCGGCAATTGCTAGTTTGACCAACCTCCTAGCAAGTCTGGAAGGGAATTTTAAATTTATAATTTGTGGCGATTTTAATTGTTTCTTTGACCCATTAGGAGGTGACATATCTCTGATCACTGAGGAAGAGGATTCCAGCTGGCTAATTACGCCCTTAAATATGACCTCTATCAGCCACTCTACCCCGCTAGCCCACCAGATAATGTCCTTGACACTGAACTTTGCATTAAGGGCATGCAATGGCCACTTCCCAAGTGATAGTCCCGGTCGGCCGACGTTCGTGAGACGCAGCCAGTCCTCGACTATTGACTATATCATGATCAGTATGGACCTATGGCAAAAGGTGAGGGACTTTGCCATAGGTGATAGATCTGAGAGTGACCATAATCCTTTAGTCATGATGTGGGATTGCAAATGGGCCGGAACTAATAACTCAGACAAGGAGAAGCACCATAATAATCTGAACATTGTACAGGGAGGGAGGCGGATAAGATGGACTAAGGTAATTGAGTCAGAGGAATAATTGCCCGAATTATATGCTAGTATCATACCGGTACTAGAAAGGGTCAGCGATCTGGTAGGGAAATGTCAGTATCCTGATTTTGACACTGAGATAGAGAATCTACACCATATCCTTACCGTGTTCTTTTACAGGAGCGGCAACAACAGCTATAGAACTGGAGATACAAGGAATACATGGTACACAAAAGCATGTAGGCTAGCGAAACAGGCCCTTCTGAAAGTACTCAAGCGGTCTGACCTTCTAAGTATCAGGGAAGCCAGAAAGGTCCTTAAGAGAACCATTGATAATGCTAAAATCGAATGGGAAACTGTAAGGTGGCAAGAAATCAAGAGGGCCCTCGAGCGCAAAGACAGTAAAAGCTTTTGGAACCTCGTCCACCATGGGAAAATAGAGGGCAGAACTACCCTTGACCCCAATATCGATGAAGGCACCTGGTTCTCGTATTTTAAAGGACTATATTCTACTGTACCCGAAGAGCTAAATCTAAATAAAACTTCAGGTTTTAATCTCAATCTCCAGAGCTTACTTGACGCACCCCCATTTGACTTGGGAGAGGTGGAATTGGCTATGGCTAAACTGCAACTAAATAAAGCCCCAGGATTGGATAAAATTCAGGACAACCTATTCAAAAGTGAACACACAATCTGGGCCCCTTATCTTGTGGCCCTTTTTAATGCAATTCAATACGGTCACCCTCCAACGCCGACATGGGCTGGCGCTGAGATTGTTCCAATCTACAAGAAGGGGTCCCCATTGGAACCATCAAATTATAGGCCCATTAGCCTTATCGATGTGTCTCAAAAACTGTATGGGAGGCTACTTTTGGGGGGATTGCAAGACTGGATTGAAGATCAGGCCATTCTGACCCCCCTTCAGGCAGGCTTCAGGGCCAAGATGTCCACAGTGGACCAGCTTTTTAGGCTACAACTGATCCACTGGAAGCATGTCATACTCGAACAGGGGAGTCTATATCTAACATTTGTCGACCTTAAGTCAGCCTTTGACATGGTTGACCGAGACCAACTATGGAAGATCTTGTATACTATGGGGGTTCCCCCTTTTCTCTGTCTACAACTGCAACGCCTCCACGAAGGAACTTTTGCCAGAGTAAGGCACGGAAAAGATGCACAGCTGGTGGCCACATTTCTGGTGGATAAAGGGGTCCTCCAGGGCTGTGTACTGGCGCCAACACTTTTTTCTCTTTTTCTCAATGGTCCAGTGGGAGATCTATATCAAGCCAAAGATCTCGATTCCCCAAAACTGGGTTCCTGCAAATTTCCTGCATTAATGTTTGCGGATGATACCCTGCTCCTCTCTAAGTCACCTATGGGGATGCAGAGAGTATTAAAGGAATTCACTGACTTTTGTAAAAAGAGGAAATTACAAGTTAATATCAACAAAACAAAATATATGTTGTTTAGCGCCAAACCGTCTACCTACCCGGAACCTGCCATGAATGACATCCCATTGGAACGAGTCAGGGTCTTTGAATATCCTGGACTGACTTTGACCGACAAAATGACTTGGACCCCCCAAATTGAAAAGGCAAACTTGAGGCTCACAAAGACTATAGGTTATTTAAGGAAAATTAACAATGGCTGTTCATCAAAGGCAATAAGCCCGCTATTGGAGATTTACAAAATGCAAGTCCGGTCCACTGCCCTGTATGGGGCGGAGCATTGGGGGCACAGTAAATCCAAAACATTAATGATTACCGAAAATAAATTCCTCTGAAGTATTGCAGCACTGCCAGTTAACACCCCACTGGTACCACTAAGGATGGACCTGGGTGTCTCTCCTGTGGCTGATCTTATCTCAAGCCGACCTCTGTTATATTGGCGCCGGCTTTGGAGCACTGAGGAGCTAAGACACTACAGGGAGGAGCTCAGGTCGTTCCTACAGTTACCAGGAGCAGTTAGAAGTATACCCTGGTTACGCTTTGTGAGGGACTCCTGCAAGACTATTTGGAGAGAGGACCTTTGGGCTAAACCGGAAGAAGCATGTGCAATTATTTAAAAAAAAAACGTTATCCAAAATCCTGAAAGAGCACAATCTGTCGTCCCTAAGCCAAGCTCACACTAACACAAGCTCAACTTGGGTGTTTTTGAATTTTAAAATTTCCTACTTCTTTGAACAAGCCCTGGATATTATATATCCCGCGCTGACAAGGAGGCTTTATCTCCAATTTAGATATGGCACTCTTCCGCTATTTGCACTAACAAACAAGTGGTCAGTTGATTCTTGCTATCTTTGTCCTGGGTGCCACATGGAAGAAGAAACAGAGGTCCATGTGGTTTTCGTTTGTACGGCCTATGAGAAGGCTAGAAATAAATGGATCATACAAGTATGTATGATCCATTTATAAGTATGTAGGAACCTAGGCATAAGGAACTATTTAGCCATATTAAGAATTTTAAAATCTGACATGAACCCTCTATTTGTTATTGCAATGTCTATATTTTTGCAGGAAATGTGGAGAAAGAGAGGGCGACTTTTAGAAATCGATGTATAAATTTCCTGATCATTTTGTATTTTCACCTGAAGTTGTCCCTGTTCTTATTTGCCCCTATATATAAATGTTCAAAAGATCTTTTAAAGTCTTTTATACTAATTTATTATTTTAAATAATGGGGCCTAAATGCTGTTTTGTACCAATGCTTTGAATCCTCTGGACTTTGCTGCTCCTGTAGTTTTTACCGCCACAACTGTAAACCAAACACTGATGTCTAATTTAAATTCTTGTATTTTTTAATCATGTACTTTTATGACTTAATAAATCGAAATAAAGTTAATATGAATGATAAATATACCATCTCTTGCTATGGAAAGGCACGGTACGGTTCGGCTACCTACTTGCACGACGCGGCTCGCCACAGCAAGTCCTGAAGGAAGTCAACTCCCTAACTGACGCACTGACCAGATGCTGTCATCCTCCTCGCCAAGAATCCAGCTCCAGTGTTTCTGACTCCCCTTGCGGGGTGTTAGAGATCGAGTCCCGCAAAAGAGATACCAACCTCTCTCATTCTAAAGGTAGGGAGCTGATTAGAACCTAGAGAAACTTTTGGCAATTCTTGGCACAACTAAATTAAACTAAACTATAGCTAAACAGCACCTACTTCTTCCCTCGTACTACCACTTAGGTTAGGTACACTGGGGTAGGATTATTTTAGAACCACCAGTTGAGTATTTTAACCTGTGTTATTTATGTATGTATTTTTATATCTGTCATAGCTACAGACCATGCTATTGCAGTATTATTTTATTTTACTGCTAATGCTGTACTTATTATACTTCGCATTCTGTTTTGCAATTATAGCAGTTCATATCTCTTGCTTGAGAAATAAGACTATTCAATAAACCCTTTTATTGAAACGCCCGTCTCTTTATTTCTGTGCAACTCTGTAGAAACGAAGCATGCACAATTGACTGAGTGAAACTGTAATCTATTGTTTCCACCACTCTGAAGATATTGTTCCGACTCTAAGTGAAACAAAGTTGTCATGTTTATGCAGGTGTCAAAAACGAATACCTTCTTGTTCATTCGAGAAGTTTCTAGTGACCACTGAGTTAGCTGGCACACACAAGTAATTAAGTTTAATGTACTCGATAGAGACATACTGACCTCAGTCCTATGTCAAATCTATAGTGTATATTATTCCAATGCGCAGAGCCTATCAGGGACATAGGAACTACACTACATGGCGCCCAACGGTTTGGTAAGGCACTAATTTAATGCTAGATACTTAAGTAACTCAGTCATGCTTTTCTCAGAGACCCTTTACTCGTAATACTCCATAAGACGTCTGGAGTGGGTTAAGGATAATTTCCGCCATAGCTGAGTAGGACGAAAAATCCTACGTATTAGCTTTTTGGTTTGTTCAATATTGAAGGATACAGTGTTCCAAAATATTGTGCACTGTATCTTTGTTCCCTTGAAACTTGCTCTGTATTTTTCATTAAACAATGACGGAAAATGGCAACAACACCGAAACCGGTGAAGCTACAGGCGACAACGCCATACCAGCTTTTGACTTAACAGGTTTTACAGAAACTGATGAGAATGCAATAATCATTCCTCCAAATTTAAGGAGAGCCATCACTCTAAAACTCATAAAACTTGGCCTAACATCAAGAGGTGGTAGAGCAGTTTTTGTGATGGAGGCACATGCATCTCACCAGACAGCAAGCATGTGAAAGGGCCTGCGTCAGTCTTACGCCTGCTGTGAGGCAGGCGTAAGATTTTGACGCAATGGCGTCCTAGAAGTGACCCAGTGAAATCTCATAGATTTCACTGCGTCACTTCTACGAGGCTTTTTGTGGGGAAATGCCCCCCTGCATACATTATACCTGACCAGGTATAATGTAGTGCAGGGGTTTACAAAGTGACGCATCTAATAGTGCACAACAGGAGGCATGTTTTACGTTGCTGATGCATCACAAAAAGTGACGCATTGGAAGCGCAAAACTGACGCAAGGCCTCATAAATGAGGCCCTTGGTGTTCAGTCTATGGTGGTAATACCTGACGTCCTGAAACAGATACAAAACGAATATGGAGCAGAGCCTGCTCTGAATTTCGGTATGAAGTTACTGAACATTTTTAACCAGGTCTCAACAATAATATTATCTAATCTTAAAGGAGAAGCAGCATCAGTGGCAATCCACCAGAAATTAAGGGAATTTGATGTAACAGAACAATCACAAGAACTAGCCAGAATAATTAAAAATCCTATGAAGAATTAGGCAGAGACAGTTTGGGTGGGAAACCAGTTAAATCACAACTGTCTGAAAGTCCTGAAAAGGTCTTTACTAAAAACATTCCTACATCGTCTAAAAAGAAGTGGGAAAACAGCAAACAACCTTCAAAAGAGAAAGATTTTCAATCCCGAGTTAGGTCTCCTCAAAAGGAGCCCTCTGAAAGGAGGTATAACCTCAGGAATAGGGATAATTTGAGAAAAACTGACAGGTATCAAGATACTGATACACGTTCCTCTCGTACCTTTCAGATATCGTCACAGACATCCAAAAGGAGAGGACGGTCAGACCACAAAGAGGAACACGTGAAGTCCAAAGGCGATAAACACGTTCAAAAAAGCAAAACAAAACTTCAATTCTCCAAGAAGAAAGTAGCAGGTCTAAAAATCAGACATGCCGAGGATTCTGAGAACATGGCTCAAGAACGGAGAATGGGCTCAGACAATGTTAGACAGCGCAGCAGAAGTACAATAGCTCGCCAGAACCCGAAGGGACTTCTGGAGACAATGGACTTGAATGAAGACATTGAAGTTGAAACTGCAGAAACCAGGGCTAGCTCTCCACATAGGTTATATGAAATAACACTCCGGATGAAGGGAGTCATATCAAGAAAAGTGAAAGCACTCTTTTGGGAGCGACTTTTAAAGGGTTATGATTTACTTCTGGCTGAACAAGACTGGCCACCAGAATTTGTCCGGGAGTGCCCACATGGCGAAGACATCATTATAGCAATAGAAAAATCTTTCACTGTGAAAGGTTAAAATCTAGAGCACTCCTTTAGCGATACAGATCGCTGAATTAAAAAAATGGTAGAAGAAGCCAGTTGAGATGATCCCATATTTATTCAATCTTTACGGCATATGAAAAGTATTCCATCAGGAAATTATTTCCAGTAGAGAACATCAATGATTCTTCAATGATCCATTAACATATAGTAAACACGTTGAAAATATCTCCCCGATGCATTTCGAGCAGTAGCTCTTCTTCAGGGGGAATTGTCTCAATGCAATTAACAGGTGTACCGAGGTGCAAAGAATGCAGTGGTACCGAAACCAAAGCGGTAGCGAAACCAACGCGTCTGGCACTTGCCATAAGGGCCAGCCGCATTGGCTTCGCTACCAAGGCGTTCTTTGCACCTCGGTACACCTGTTAATCGTGTTGAGACAATTCTCACCCCACCTCAAAATCCAGTTAAAAAATCAACCAACTGCATAAAGGCAGTATCCAGTTAAGCAAGAAGCTAAAAAACAGGTCAGGGAGATCTTAGAGGTGATTGAAGCATGCACCTCACCTATGAACAATCCTTTGTTTCCTGTTTCCTAACCAGACAATACATATCATCTAGATTTGGATTACAGACACTTAAACTCTTGTTGCAAAACATTTGCAGTGCAAAATGCACACAGTACAGCATTAATAAATAACATTGTGCGTAAAAAATATAAAACCACGTTAGCCATATCAAATGGTTTCTTTTGTCAAAACATTGCACCTAAAAGTAGGTATTTGACCGCTTTCTCAATAATGGGGACACAGCATCAATTTTGTCATCTGCCTCAAGGATTCAAGGATAGTACGGGGTTATTCTCAGCAGGGTAACAGAGTTACTACAAACTTATGATGACGAGGCATTGTCATATGTCGATGATATCTATCTGACAGATGATGACTAAACAGGCACTTAAACAGGGTGAATGCCATTATATTGTGCATCGCCTCTGAAGGATATAAATTCAATATTTAAAAATCAAGAATTGCTCATCTCAATGTCCTTTTTCTAGGATATGAACTATCAAGTGAAGGGAAAAGCCTGGCAGCCAACCTTTTAGAAAAGTGTGCGCTGCTCCAATCTCCAAAAACACTGAAAAACGTACAATCGATTCTAGCTTTCCTGAATTTTGGAAGAACTTATATTCTAAAGTATGCAGAAAGGGTTAAACCTTACTACAAATGAATCATGCCTGATTTTAAAAAAGTAAATTGGACTCAGAAACACACAGAAATTTTGTGTTCACTTGTGGAAATTAGCAAAATTAATGTACCTAAGCGGCGTTCATTTGCCTTCTCCCATCCCCCTCCCTGTAGGCACCATGAATACCGTGAAACGTTGACCGCAACATTCCGCCAGTAAAAGCCCGTGCCCATATGTACATGACAGCCATTTTAGGCACCATGGCCTTTTTGCCCGCTCATTGGAATCCCCGGCTTCCCTCCTGCACGCATTGAGCATCCCCACTCTCACATGCATAGACCGTAAAACCCTCTCCCTCTGCGCGACCCTGCTCTGAAAAGTAACCCTCCTGCTTGACCCACGCACCCCCCCATTTCCTCTTGAAGAAGCATCCTTCGCCTCAGCTGACATAACCCCCCAGCCGTACCTGACTGCCCCCGCTCTCTCATGTACGGGTCATGAGATCTCTCTCTCTGTGTGACTCTGTCCTTGGGAGTCACGCTCGCGCCTGACCAACACCTCCTTTCCTTTCATGAATACCCCTCTGTTGGTAAACTCTCCCTCCGCGCTTGATTGTCCACGCGGCATGAATACCTCTCCTTTGATGACCCCTTCCCCCGAGTCCGATTGTCCACACAGGTCCGAGGCCATCGCCTAGCCGGGAGATACAGTTTACTGCCCCCTATTGTATGGAGTCGCTCCTCTTCAAAGGGCCCACTATTGATCCTGGCCTCCCCACCCCCTGGGATACGATCAGGCGCACACATCCTGAGAATCGGCGGAACACTCAGCTGCGTGACAGCCCCCTCTTGTTATCAGCAGGGTGAGGACCTCTATTGTGGATACATGTGGGGGTGGGTCTGACACGAGGATTACGGGGATGTTTTTTATGAGTTCACAGAGTTTTTTTAATGCAATAAAGAATGCTCACATGTCATAAACCAGGGTATAAGAGGCCAGGCCTCAGAGAGGTTGTTAGAGCACCTCCCGCAAGACACTGTGTTTCGTGTCCGAAATGACAGGCTCTCCTCATGAGAAATAAAACTCTGTTCTTGTGTTCCTGCTTCCAGCGCCCGTCTCTTTATTTGGTAACTATTCAGAATGGGAACTAAGAGGCGTCTTGCGCCAGCAGCCTGGGCATCGGTAGTAAATTGGGCTGACTTTCCACAATTGGCGTCCCAACGCGGGGTCCATCAGTGACATAAGGTCCAGTAAGAGAGATCCAGACGATGAGGTGAACATCTAAATGATTGGAGTATACCTGCCTTGAGAGGGCCCTCGTCCGGCTGCCGATTGTATGAACTTCACCGATTCTGAACGGACCTCTCTCGAGTGACCTATTGACCTGACTGGAATCCCACAGGAATGCTGCATGGAGTACGAGAACGATCGGGCGCTGGAGGGGGAAGACGAAGAACTGTCCACATGGTTCGGTCCGGGTAAGATTAAGTAGGGCGTTTTTACGCCTGATTGGTAGGATGGTTTTATCCATCTGATTGATTGATTGATTGTATTGGAATCGGTATTTAAATACTGATATTGTTTGTTTATTGGTTCATTTAGCTTTGGTTGCTACTTGAAATATTGGTTCTCTTCTTGAGAACGAGACATTCTCTGTTTGCAAACAGCGGCGAATAGGAACGTTCGTCTCTCTTTACAGATAGAGAAGGGTAGGTAATGCCCCTTTATGATTCGTCATGCCTACCTTTCTCCCCACTGATTGTTTGATATCGATTTATATCGATTGTTGCTCTTTGAGATCTTCCCTGTCTACAAACAGAGAAGAATAGGAATATTCTGTCTCCATTTGCAGATAGCGAAGGGCAGGTAATGCAGACGTTTGTCCCCGTTGTAATCCGTCATGCCTGTTTTTCTCCCCACTGATTGATTGATTGACTGGACATTTATTGTTTAAGGAATTGTTCGTTTGAGGTATTTTCTGTTTGCAAATAACGTGGAATAGAAATATTCTGTCTAGTCTTTGCAGATAGAGAAGGGTAGGTAATGCCCCTTTATGATTCGTCAGGCCTACTCACTCCCCACTGATTGATTATTTATTGGAGGTAGACCATCTGGTCCGTCCAGGTGGATACCCTAACGAAGGGACATGTGCTCCACCCTCATTGGAGGTGATCATCCGGTCCGTCCAGGTACCCTAATGAAAGGACATATGCTCCCCACTGATTGATAATCTAGTTCCACCCGGACCATTTATTGGAGGTAACTCATCTGGTCCGTCCAGGAGTACCCCTAATGAAAGGACATATAAAAATATGAAGTGATCACCGTACCCTGTTAACAGAAACTTTAGCATGAAACAAACTGGACAGGAAGGAAAAACAAAATAAAAAGAGAAAAAGAGGAAAGACATAGGAAAACGAAATCAGTAGGCCACTGATGAACTTTTATTTAAATAACGAACAAAGAAACGATAACAATACGTAATGATAAAACCTATTATTGTCCTAGAAACAAGAAACGTTAGAAATAAGCCCATAATAAGAATCCAGAGAACAGTAAGAGAAACCAAGCGTGACATTGCAACGGCCACGAGGCAACGAGGCTTCATCGCCCCTCACTGCCCCAAACGTGCCTGTCCCACCGCCTGCCACGCCCAAATAACGGCAAAATGGGAAAGATACAAGTCACCAGACATCCGCCCCTTTTTTTTCCTTGAAACTTCCAAAATGCAACAGGCTTACGGCTACGCCCAGCAGGAAACAGCATATATAGGGCGGGTCCTGCTGCCAACCGTCGGCCAGGAGATCATCACGTAGGGTGTAGCCGGAGGAGAGGCCGAGACCAGCGAAACCCGGCCAGGGGGATTGCCGCGGTAACACTGGAGAGTTGCAGGTTTTCCCTCTCCCTCTCTCTCCCAGTCTGGACCAGCGTCCATGGGAGGCCTGGGGTGGAGAGGCCACTCCGCTAACAGCCCGAAGGAGGCGCCGCGTGCCAAGGTCTGTCCCAAGGATGGACTAAGGGACCCGTTCCTGGAGCCGTGGCAAAGAGCGTCCGGCCACCCTCAACCAGAGGCCCGACCCAGAGACGGACGGGACGTTTCTTCTTTCTTCTATAATTTCTGCAACAACCCTGAGGGGGGGATGTCTTGCACATGCCTCCGACCCCCCCCCTCGTCCTTATTGCCTGGTCCGGCCATAACAAATGTCAAACGAGACGCCGTGGGGTGCGCTGGAAGGGAGAGACGGCGCGAACGAGTCTCTCCCACCTCCCCAGGTGGAGGCTCCCCAGCTGCACCCTCAGCGCTCCAGGCGCCCGGAAAAGGGTTCTTCCACGGTGGCGAGGCTGCAACACCTCACCCGGCAGGTTGGAGCCCGTCCGCTCATTTGACCCCGCGATTGCCGATGGCTGCCGAGCTCTCGAGATGGCGGTCGACCCGGCAAGAGTGGGCCCAGCATGCAGGTATGGCCTGGTCACTTGTTGACTCCACCATCATAGTTCTTCACAACCTTGAAGATTCTAGATAAGCCGCGGGAGTCCCCGACTCCCGCAAATACCCCCGATGGGGAATGACTGCCATGATTGCCCACGGAACAATGGAAATGTAGCCGCAGGACGACGGCGCTCCCATGCTGGCGCCAGCCTCAGTTTGAATGACTAGAATTCTGCAGACTACAGTTCGGATCAGTTCCGGTGGAAACACAGTATGACCCGGTAGGAAAATTGTTGCACCCCTCCCCTTTTTCACTGATGGTTCACATTGCCAGTCTCTTCTGTTGCCCTTTCGAAAACAAACTCTTGAACTGCCGAAAGAGGTTCTGGTCCAACCACGAGATGGAGGAAACATTTTTTACTATACTTGGGCCTGCCTGACCTCACCCAAAATGGCGCCGATACAAATGAAACTTTCAGCTCTTTGTTGTACCCTGATTGCTCAAGCTTTGATGTTCTGAGATATGTATGTAGTTTTTGGACAATGGAAGTAGATAAGATGGAAATCGATAATATGGTCAGAAAAGGATTTGATATAAGATAGATATTGATTATGTGTTGGGACAATAAACCGGTATAGGGTGGGTACCAATTATGTGTCAAAACAGTGAATTGATATGAAATAGGTACTGATAGAGCATTCGGACAATGAATTGATATTAAGTTTTAACGCACTATGGTTATTTGAAAGTTTGACTTTTCGACATTTATGATGCTTACTCCCAATGAATTTCGATACGATGTTATTGCACTTGCCGCACTTTATATTATGAAATGAATGGCTACCGACTTCGTTCCCCTCACGCCCGGCTCCAGTCTGCTCCGTAGCCGGCCCACTGGGTTGTAGGCCCGCATTTGTGCGCCAACATTTTTATTAAAGGGTTTTTTGAACAGGCAAATATAATTGTAGCGTTTGGATTGATGAGTTTCGAAATGTATGGCTACTGTCACCGATATAAGTAAAATACATGCAGCATGATTAAGGTTGAAGGTTAAAAAGGCCCGATACTTAGCAGCTACATTATGTGTCACAGGCAGCCGGAAAAGTGTTTTAGACGCCCTTAAGCGATACCGAAGAAATGCCACCTGACCACCACCCTTGCACATGGCCTAAAAGACCACGATCAAGTGATTCATGTAGATACACAGACCATCGATGATTATCTATCTAACGATACTGGTTCCTCTGGGCTTAAACGCCGAGATGGTAGAGGATGCACCCCGTGGAGATGGGTCGAGTATGTGGTAGGTAAAAACATTTTCGGATTATTGCGCACTGATGTGTTTTGAATGCTGCCCCCACCCCCTTTTTCCCTCCTCCCTTCTGCAGGTCACGCCGGAACATCGGCTGAAGTATGGAAGAGCGATGATCGAGCGACCGGCAGAAGGGGAAAAAGGGGATCTGAGCATAGTACTTATGCTAACGAGCTTTGAAAGGCGTAGACTTAGATATGACTGTTCCTCCTTAGAACGTAGCGACTGGGAGGATGGACTGACATAGAAAATTGACGGGTTAGTACTGTATGACAGAATTTGACTCGAACCAGCACGCCAGATAGTGCAACTGTGACGTTTTACTAAGATAGGGAAAGGACAAGGAAAGTTCCGGGGTAAGGTTTACCTAGGCACCACCCGTCTGGAAAAGTAGGAATGATGTTGATGTTCAAAAATGTACCACCTCCTTCTCGCACTCTTATAGATATAGCCAAGCTGTCCGAATGTTCTCCCGATTAATGCCCTCCGTTGCCTCAGCCTGGAAAACTTCTTGCCAAAAGAAGAAACAAAAAAGTGGTTCAAGATCCAACCGTGGGCAATAGCCCGACCAGGTTAATTCCTGACCAACTGACCGAGGTGTAAGTATTAGCGATCGAGAACGCTCGCAAAGATAGCGAACGAAAGGAAAAGGAGGAAAAGGTAAAAAGAGCTCAGCACGTAGACAAATAGGATACTAAAGATACGCAGCATGCAGAAAGAGATCTTTTTGGCCAATAACTGTTTTATGTTTTGTCATGAACCTTTTTTGTATGTAATACATGTACTGTCTTCCTTTGACTGAGTTTGTGTGTATGTAATGTATGGGTTTATGTCTCCCCTCTGTTCGCGTCTCTGTGTTACCTGACCCCTGCTGTTCTGTGTTGTGAGCGCACTAAATGACCCATTACTGTACACGTCTCTCTCTCTCTCTCTCTCTCTCTCTCTCTACATGTCCTACGTGTACCGAATGGCTCGTTTAGGTTGCGGACGACTCTCACTCTCTATGAGAGTCTCCCTATTCCCTCTTCCCTTTCGCGGTAAAATTGTGCCCCGTCGGCACCAGCCTAATTGGGTTCCTTTTTTGAACGCAAAGGTGTTCAGCAAAATTGACAGAAACTAAAACGATTGTGACTTGCCATATTACTACCTCTCCTTTCTGCAAAATAAATGAACTTGAATTGGCTAAGAAAGAAAGGGCAGGTAAGACGACTGATATCCCCCAATCTGGCCTTTTATAGGGGGGATTACATGTCAATGGCTTCCTGTTCTTCAGTTCGTTAGAAATACGATCCCCAATTCCCATATTGACCCCCAATATCCAGGTTGCCCCACCCTTATGTACTCAAGCGCGAATGTTCAAAGCGTCCCCGCTTCTCCCATTGACCCCTGCTCCATATCAGCTACCCCCGAAGTATAACTGATGGCCTTGATTAACTGTCGCTCCTCGATGAAAGTCTATTTACCCCCCTCTCTCGATGATAGCACCCCCGCCCTGCTTGAAAGGGTTAAACAGCTCTGAAGGGAAATGTTAGACTGATAAGGCTCGGGTTAGAAAGACACATCTCCGCTGGAGGTTCCGAAATGTTGAATTTGATGAAATGCGCAGTTGATAGGAGTTTGATTTCTCTCCATTTATGTCATGAATAGACGATGAATAAAATTGGCATGAACTCAGTAGGAATGGCGACATATACACTGCATGGTAATAGACTTCTGACTGTGACCGATGAACGTATCTCCCAAGTGCGTAGGATTGAGGGAGGAATTCACATGCATAAATGTCTTCTCCTGCCAGTTCTCTAAAGCTTGTTTTGTACCTATTCAAAGATATACGATCACCGGAGGAGAAGGGTCGGACGTGACGTACAGCCTGGCTGCAGATCTTGAGACACATGTGACCTCGACCAAAGGTGGAGCTGCAGAGCAACAAGATACGGGACGAGACAGCAATCTCAAACGTGGAAAATGAAAAGTTGACGGGCTGCCCTGAAGCCCTCAGTCTGCTAACCCACGTGTGCCTGAAGTCTTCGTCCCCTTTTTGGGCCCGATTGATGGGCCTGCCTGCTCGTTATCCTTTGCTCCCTTGGTCCCTTGGAAGTGTCCGAAAAGATCTGATCCCACTCCGCCCTCTCTTCCCTCGACTATCCAACAACCCCCCTCTTTTTCCACATGACCTTTTTGACTCAGAAAGAAGAAACAGCATTTAGGTGGAAATGAGGTTTGCAAACGGAAGTAAAAAGAAATATAGGTGCCGAGCATAAGGCACCACCAAAAGGATTGGTTAGGGAACAGGACTGTGGTCTAACAGCAGAGGACTGACCGCACCCTGCAACGCGTAAGGATAGATCCGAGCTGGACCTATAGCTCCACCGCCGGTGCTCAACAGCGCCAACGAAAAGATACGGACGAGAGCCTACCAGTGATGGCTCAATGCTAAAAAGACACTGTGACGAAGATATATTGGACTGAATTCCTCCCTCAACCACTTGGTATTGTTTTCAAAATGTTTGTCGGTCACCTTTAGAGCTGTACATTGATGAGAAAGTCAGAAGCATTTATACTGTGTAGTATGCTGCACCCTAGGCTTGTAGTAACCCAACAAATGTAAATTTCTATGTATTGCATTCTGCCAATCACATCGACTGCTCATGGTTATATGCAATCTGCTAGTATTGATAAGTTTTCATCAACCATACATCTTTATATGTACCCCCGTTAATTAGGAAATGAACTAGCTTATGGTAAAAGCGGCGACTGTGGAAATTAGCAAAATTAATGTACCTAAGCGGCGTTCATTTGCCTTCTCCCATCCCCCTCCCTGTAGGCACCATGAATACCGTGAAACGTTGAACGCATCATTCCGCCAGTAAAAGCCCGTGCCCATATGTACATGACAGCCATTTTAGGCACCATGGCCTTTTTGCCCGCTCATTGGAATCCCCGGCTTCCCTCCTGCACGCATTGAGCATCCCCACTCTCACATGCATAGACCGTAAAACCCTCTCCCTCTGCGCGACCCTGCTCTGAAAAGTAACCCTCCTGCTTGACCCACGCACCCCCCCATTTCCTCTTGAAGAAGCATCCTTCGCCTCAGCTGACATAACCCCCCCAGCCGTACCTGACTGCCCCCGCTCTCTCATGTACAGGTCATGAGATCTCTTTCTCTGTGTGACTCTGTCCTTGGGAGTCACGCTCGCGCCTGACCAACACCTCCTTTCCTTTCATGAATACCCCTCTGTTGGTAAACTCTCCCTCCGCGCTTGATTGTCCACGCGGCATGAATACCTCTCCTTTGATGACCCCTTCCCCCGAGTCCGATTGTCCACACAGGTCCGAGGCCATCGCCTAGCCGGGAGATACAGTTTACTGCCCCCTATTGTATGGAGTCGCTCCTCTTCAAAGGGCCCACTATTGATCCTGGCCTCCCCACCCCCTGGGATACGATCAGGCGCACACATCCTAAGAATCGGCGGAACACTCAGCTGCGTGACAGCCCCCTCTTGTTATCAGCAGGGTGAGGACCTCTATTGTGGATACATGTGGGGGTGGGTCTGACACGAGGATTACGGGGATGTTTTTTATGAGTTCACAGAGTTTTTTTTAATGCAATAAAGAATGCTCACATGTCATAAACCAGGGTATAAGAGGCCAGGCCTCAGAGAGGTTGTTAGAGCACCTCCCGCAAGACACTGTGTTTCGTGTCCGAAATGACAGGCTCTCCTCATGAGAAATAAAACTCTGTTCTTGTGTTCCTGCTTCCAGCGCCCGTCTCTTTATTTGGTAACTATTCAGAATGGGAACTAAGAGGCGTCTTGCGCCAGCAGCCTGGGCATCGGTAGTAAATTGGGCTGACTTTCCACACACTACAAACAGACATGTTAGCAACTAAACATTTACAAACACGCGTAAAAGTGGGCAACTTAGTGATCCGAATCATTCAGGGTCAATGCGAATTCACCTACTTAACTTTTAACGAGGGTGAAAAAGTACCAATGGCATACAAATCACATTTGTACACGCAAGCAGAAATGAAATTCACTTCTACAGAAAAAATTCTGACAGCAGTTCAAACCGCTGTAGCAAAAGAAAGCGCCCTAGCACAGGGGAAACGCATAATGGTCGTAACTCCTGTACCAGCCTTAGAGGCAGTGACTAAAGTGAGCATTCCGAATGCTAAAGCTTTACATCCGAGATGGATATAATGAGTTAATTCTCTTGCTGCAACTGATGTTGAATACATTTTTGATCCTTACTTGAAAACACAAGCATTCCTGCAATACAAACAAGAATGTCCTCTGCCTATTGAAATTCTACCTCTAGACCAGTATGAATGCATAATTTATACTGCTATGGGGGGTAAGAAAGCTTATAGTGCAGCATGCGTAATTGTTAAAGGTATGCGCGGTGGCAAATTTAGACCTATGGTCACAAAAACACAATCTCTAGGAGATTGTACAGCTCAGCGAGCTAAACTTCAAGCATTCATAATATCACTTGAAAATACGGATCGCGAATTCCCCACAATCATAGTGTGCGATTCCTTCTACTGTGCACAATTTTACAATAAATATTTACAGAATTGGCTTCAAAACAGTTTCAAAGGTGCAAAAAGTGGCACAATTAAGCATAAAACACTTTGGGAACAAGTAGTTCAGTTGCGAAACGGACGACAAAACACTCACGTGATACACATGCTGAGTCATCAACGTGATGGCGTTCACGTTGAGGGGAATTCATTGGCTGATAAAGCTGCGAAAGGGGCTGTCAAACGGCTTCCGTAGCTGCAATCACTCGTTCAAAAATGAAAATAGACAGTGAAATAATACTGGCTGTCAGAGCTTCAAGCAAAGGCAGCGGTGCAGTGTTACCTAAAGGGTTTCCACTTAAATACTCATATATAACTGATACAAACAATGTTCAGTTTGCTCGAATCCCTGGAGTGGGGGATAGGGTAATTCCAAACATGGAACATAGATTAGGACTAATCCTAGCAGCACATGAAGGGTTCACCTCTGCTCATGCAGGTGTTTCCACCACAGTATCGTTATTAAAACAGAGGTACTGGTGGCCAGGCATTAGGAAACACACCTGGAACTATGTTTTGGATTGTGAAATATACCAAAAGATGAAAGTCTCTACGGTGAAACATCCTGCGCAGACGCCCGTGTTAATCTCAGATCAACCATTAGCTTGCGTTTACCTGGACCACTGCGGTCCCTTACAAAGGGATGGTAACTATAAATATATCATGGTCGCAGTGGATTCGAGTTCTAGGTTCCTTTGGATGTGGCCTCAGCCCTCGGCTGACGCTCGAACTGTTATAAAAGATTTGTGAGTCTTTATCGGCACATACGCAATAGGCACACTACACTCTGACCAGGACCCTGCGTTTAGCTCTCGAGCTTACTGTTATAAAAGATTTGCGAGTCTTTATCAGCACATACGCAATAGGCAATTACACTCTGAATAGGACCCTGCGTTTAGCTCTCGAGCTTACAAAGAAGCCATGGCCAGTTTGGGCGTTGAATTGCGGTATTCTTCTCCATTCCATCCTGAGGGAAATTCTGTTGTGAAAGAAAAAAAGGGTCATAAAGCAGTCTATAACAGCTAGGGTATTAGGTTCGGGTGATGGGTGGGTCAAACATCTTATTGGGAAGCAGCGTGCACTTAAAAATGTCCCAAGAAGTTCTCTAGGGGGTATCATTCCATATGAAGTCCTATTTGGGACATGAATGTTGGGTCTGATTGTTATGGAACAGCGGTGGAAAATAAGATATTGGATATCAAAGATTGTTTGGCTGTTTTTTCAGGACTTAAATGAACTAAGACCGAAACAAAGCAACGTGATCCTGAAGCCAACCACCACTGGGGAAAAAACAAACGTCCCAGCAAGGCCTGTCTGTATCCCAAAGCTTGGTGATCTAGTCAGAGAAAAGATCGCGGATAAGAAGGAATTTGGGCCTTCTTACAGACAACCAGTACTTGTCCTAGCAATCCATGGTTCAAGAAAAGTAACACTGCCGCCCCTTGCTGGTAAAAAGAAGAGATTTGTGTCTATCAACCTGATCAAACCACACTATGTGGCCGATACTAAGCAGTAGGCCAAGTGGACTCTGCCAATGTAGCAGACACACTCCTCTAGCTACAATCCAAGAGGTTCAAACTGAAAGACTCATCACCATTGGAGAATCTGCAGTAAGAAAAGAAGGACTAAGCAACAAAGCTATGGAACTCGTTCCTCTGGAGACCCAAATAACAGTTCGTCCAGGAACACCTGTCTACAACAAAGTAACACGTGATCAAGTGGTTTCAGCGATTTCAACTAATCCGGATGCAATTCCAACTATTGACAGAACTGCCTCTGGCTATTTCATTAACTTTGATACGTTTTCTGAGGATCCCAGCGAACCTGAAACAACGCTAGCAAAAATACTTTCAAAGAACAAGCAACAGACCTTTTTTATCACCTGGAAAAGACTTTTGGATTGTGTTGGGAATATTTTTTCTTCTACTTTGGTTAGCTCTGGTAATAACTCTGGGTATGCTGATAAATGGAAGATATGTAAAAATGGGCACAGCAAGTAAAAGAGTGAACTTACTTCTCCAGCCACACAAATCATCCCATCGTGAACAAAGAACTTTGTCAGCAGTGAACATCATAGCCGTTCCTATACAAGATGGTATAGTTTGGGACAAACCAGAATATGACATTTTTGGCCCGTTGGACCTATTGAAGATTCCACACTTATTCAAGATTTCATTATGTGACTTTATTACCTCTAGTACCTTTTTTGATGATTGGGACTTCGAGACTGTTAATAATATGATGTCTGATCTAAAGATGTCTGCAGTATTCACAAATTATGAATATTTAAGGGTTCGTCAGACTATGAACAAATGTATTGTTATAACCAATATGGTCATCATTTCTTGCACAGATCTGCAATGCCTAGAAATGTATATATGTATAAACAATGGGAACATTGTCCTACACCTCCAAAGGGTAGCTCAAAAACATTTGCGAATAAGTTTCCACATTTTTCATGGTTCAATGTATCTAATACAGAAACGTTCTACTTTAAAAATAAAAATGTGAACAAAACAGGAACGAAAAGTATGTTAATCAATACAAAACAGATTTATTCTGCAGCCTTTAATGCCCAACTGTCTAGACAAGGTTTCGACTTTTGGAAAGACAACATTGAGACAAAGACTGTCTGGGGTTCAAAAGATTGGCAAGTGCAGGGGGTAGAAGCTTTGTTTAGAGCCTGTATCATCCCTGATAAATTATGTTTTTGAATGACACTGTCCAACAAATGTCTTGCCTTGAGTTAGCCAAGATCAAGGACATGAACACACCGACCATACCTATACCTGCTAGTAATAGCACTACACGGGGGAGGTCGACGTACATAATATTTTGCATCACAACAGATCAGATCCAGATTGGAACAAATGGTTGCTCTGGCATATAGACACAAATGACTGTCAAGATCGATTCCTGAACAAAACTCAGGGTTTCAAAACCAATAGGCCAGAATCAAGATATGTTCAAAGACAGCATCCTGGGGTAATAACAACATACAGTGTAGGAAAGCTATGCCTTGATTGTCTACAGAAAGCTACACTACATGATGTAATGCAGCTCTAATCTTTACTTAAAGATGGCGCAGACCTTAGGGAATTCTTGCTAGGACCAAGAAAACCAAGTCAAAAACGTTTCATATATGCTGGTATATATGCTGCATATAACAAATTGTGGAAGATTACCCAAGCAGAGAATGCAGAACGAATATGAGGAATTGATCGTATTAATTTAGAGAAATCTCTCTCTGTAGTAGACAATGGGTTAATATCTCTGTTGTTCAGGATATATTCATTGGACAGCATTGTGTATTCTGCCATAGACATCATGGAACAAGACTTGGTCATGTTGCAACATGGCTAATCTCAGTTACGTTCTATCATGCTATTATGCTGGACGCAACAAAACCTGCGTTCAGGGTATATGCCTTGGCGTTTAATCAACACTATGTCACTATTTTCAGAATTCAATCTCACTGATAAACAGATCAAACTGGCACAAAGGGGAGCAGACTATACGGTGCTGAGCATTGAAAAACTGGAAAGATTACCATTTACTGTGGCAGAAAAACCAGCTACTGAGTGGATAATACATAGTAAAATCACTCTGCCTGTTACAATTTTCCATGTTCAGTATTGCCTAAAACACATACCAGCAGGCAAATATGAAAGGTTGGGTAAAGAATACATCAAGACATCCTGGGATTTACGATACACACACAGATGTTGGAGTGCGGGGCGTGAAGGGTTTCTTAGCGGTACTAACTGAAAACGCACTAAGCTGCTGTGGCATGTTGCCAGGTATCCCATATATAGTGACTATTATATCCAGGGTCTCTTGCTGTATGCAAGTATTGTTTCCACAAACCAAGCCAGCCAGGGAGTCGCCTTTATGACCTTCACTGAACATCTCTTCGATACGAATTGATACTCTAAGCAGAATGAAAGCCATTCTTTTGCAAAAAACTGTGCCACTGACCTCGGCCAAAGAAACCTATGATCTACAAATCACAAGGACTTCTGCAGAGATACATGCCCTTTTGAATACAAACTGCCCTATACATTTCTCAAAAATGTTAGGTCGTATCTTAAACATGTCTGATACGAGCGGTATTGTACATGTATTTAAAACCATGTGATCCGGACTGTTAGCATCTTTTCAAGCAGTCCTCTGAATAATTCCAAACTTTGTGCACTCTGTGTTTGGCGGACTGCCCCTACTTTTGGGACTCGTTGCAGGGATACTATTTATGCTCCTACTGCTATGATATGGCAAGCCAAATCACCAGCGACACCCAATTCACCATGGAGAGAGCTCTGCTGGAGATGAAGTGTCGTGAGTGCATCGTTCAAATGTTGGGTTTACCTAGTGTATGAGAATTAAATACCACATGGTTTCTGTAATTCAGACCAATCTGGCAAGATTGCATCATACCTGTTCTACGCTGCCTGCTATGCGGTGAAGAATGTGTGCTAGATATCTGTCTAACACTCTCATCAGTCATGCCTACGGATGTCGATACTCTGCTGGACCCGGTAACGGCCCATGGTCTGTGTTGTCCCCAGCGGCTACCAAGCCTGATGACGGCATTCATTGAGATCTCACAGACGCAAAATGCTACTGCTGAGGTACGAGAGGAAACAACAGGCGAGCAGGTAACATCCGATACGAATATTGCTCATGCGACCAATGCTGAAGGCTATAGTTCACATCTGTGTGCGGTTAATCTTCTAAACAAAGTATTCCAACTTTCACCTACAACGGTGGACGACTTTTTGTCTACAGAAATAGAAGATGTCATGTTTTCTCCAAGCCCGAACACTGACTTTTGATTTTGGCACACAGTGTACTGAGAGACTCTGAATTTGACCTTCATTTTTTTCAAAACAAGGCACTAACTTTGTCTAATTGTTTTCCAAATTTGTATTTTTCATTTTTGGGCACAAGTAATCTGCTTATAGTAGAACTATTCATAGAGAATAGAATTCTTTGAATTCTTTCAGAGACAATATATGACATTGTCCACAAACAAACAGTTTTATGTAATCTGACATGAAATGGTCTTGGCCCTTTTTTCTTCTGTATTTACGAGACGTTTCATACATTTATATTTTCATGATTCATTCAGTTCGCATTCAAATGTCAACATATGCTCAGAATAAAACATTGCTTTAATATGTACAGCACTAATTCATTTTTAGGTCTTACCTACACAGCGCGAATGCGCTGCATAGGAGAAAGACCTTGAGTCATCGGCACAGCTTTGCGGGAAATACGTGCACGCGTTGCATTGCTTCCAAAGGCAACGCGTGCACGTCTGGCGATTCACTTGCGGGAGCGAGCTTTCAAACCATGTGTTAATCACAAACATATGGTTCCTTCTCACTCCCGCCAGGGAAACAGGTGTAGGCCCCCTCCTCTCTCCCCTCCCCCTGCTGCTTCCTTTCAGCGCGAGGCGAGCGCGCTTGTTCTTTTTTGGATCCGTTTCACAGGGAAGCAACTAAACGAAAGAAGGAAAGAGAGGTTGTGAACAGTTTCTTCAAGTCACCGTTTTTAGAAAGTGATGAGCAAGATAGAAAGAGAGGGTATATCGGGAAGAGAAGGGGGCAGCTGCCAGCCCATGCAACCAGCCCAGCAGACCCAACTGCCTTGTCGTTTTCGTCACTGATGACATAGGTTTGTCTTGTTTTCATGTGTCTCTAGGATTGGGTGTGAAATTGAAAACCAGCCCCGCCTCACAGGTGAAAGGCTGATATGTCCATACAGATTCTGCTTGGTGTGTGCAGGTTCCTCACAAGAATGGCACCACCCAGGCCGCTAAATGCCGAGACTTATAATAAGCATGCACTTTTGTCCACATGGGACCATTAAAGACTCAAGACTGCAGGCCGATGATGCCTATTTGACTTGGTGCTTCATTCTGCGAGTTGGGTTGCTCGATGCGGTTATATGCTCACAGTATAAAGACACTAACCCAATTTAAGACAAGGACTTAAGCAGAGTTTTCTTAATTTTTATTTTATACAATGGTGCGCGTATATATAGCTACAATATATACTTAGCGAGAGCACCATTCCATAGAAGAATATATTAACCAATAAGTTACATCTTCTAATACTAGTTAGTAGGAACAAAACAGATGGGGTATTGGAAAGGGGCGTATCTATACCAACGCCCAGCATCTGATTTTCTGTAAAAAGTTCAAAAGAAGCATAGTAAATATTATGCTATTACTTTTGTAATAGAGGTCTTCTACAGACCTTACTTTATAGAGCACACATCCACTTTTTTTCTCGGTAACATTGAGAATTAATTTAATATCTTTCGGCATTCAAAGCTGCATTTACACAAAACACTACCAAAGAAGAAAGATTACATAAAATATCAGAATGATAAATTAAAATATTTGGCTTGAATAGTTTGAGCCCCCAACTGCCCAGTTGGAACTCCAACCAGAGCTTTAGCTTCTCTTTCTGGGGGTGGGGGAGGGCGTCATAAAATTCAATGTCTTAATATTTCGGCAGCTATTCCGTTTTTTAGGTCTCATTTAAATTTATTTTAGGTATTATAGCAGGGAGACTTCCAAACCATATGGAGTTAAAGACGTTTGTAGTGGAGAAAAAACACTTGACACTTAAGTGTGGAGCCAGGCTCCATCGCTGTAAAGAAGCCAAAGGGTTTTTGGGAAGTCCTAGTTTTATTTTGAATATACTCTGAAAGAGAAGCTTCTGGTCCTCTGTCACTTTATAACATATAGACCGCATATGGAACTCTAATTGAAACAAAAGGAAAATTATGCTAATCTATGCGCTCCTGGCACGTTTTTGACTTTTTGTTTTCTGGGTTTTAAAAAGTTCCGACTTTTCTTATCAGAAGAACTCTCCAAATGTGTCCATTTATTTTTCGCAAAGCGAGTGATTTAAATACATAATGTCTGCAGCAAAAGGATGAGAAGGAGATACAACAGCAAACAAAACTCACAACTCAGTGAGCAGGAAGCAGGATAGAGAGTAGCAGTATGGCCGGTGGCCATGTACAATGTGTTGCAGAGTTAATATTGGGAGAGTACAGTGAGTGTTCTTGGCTGAATGCCATTGCCAGGTCATCACATTTTAAGGTCTTCTGTGCTGAACAGTGAAAGTTCAGTTTTATGTTTTTTAAATGTATTACTTTTAATTGATTTTGAAATGTTAAACGCTGTGGTTCCCCATCGGGAATCATGTTTCTATATAAGTGCACACGAAAGCAGTGTCCTTGAATCTATAAAGGTAGACACCCAAAATGCAAAACAGTATCTGTGAGAAGGATCAGAATTGGCACGAGTGTTTTTTCCCTCTCATTCATATTAATTTCCTTATTAGTTGCTTCTCCAAACTAGCTGAAACCTGTCCATTTGTTTGTTGTTGATTTTCTTAATTTAGAATTTCCACTTGCCTTTTTTCCCCAGGCTGTTTTTCTATGGCTTTGCTAATGCATGTTGTGTTTGGCTGGGGGCATCTGTAAATGCTTGTTTTCAGTTCTCTTGCACAGGATGCCCAGCTTCCCACTTCAGCTGTTCCACAGAGGCTGTACATGATGGAGCATTTCTGGTGTTATGAATGGTATCATTTAAACCTGGGCAGTGTCCCTAAACCGGTGCATACGGTTTTTGTGCCCCTTTCATCAGATATTCCATTTCAAGGTGAGTGCACGTAAATCCACTTTCACTGTATTTGGCTATCCGAAGTACCCCCAGGTATTCCAGATGTGCCACTCAGTGACTGAAATAGCCTGAATGTTGATGTTTTGAAGAAACCGGTCAACACTGACTTTAGAGCAGGGCACAATTATTAAAGTGGTGGGAGTGGCTTATGAAAGTGATGGTGCAGATGCCATCCTGAAAGTAAAGGAAAGCAGTGGATCCAAATGGACTTGCATCATAATAAATGTAGCATTAGAAAAAATGCTAGTGGTCTACCCATAGTTGTACTAAACACATCAGCAGTGGGTTGTGCATGCTGTATTCTTGAGTAAACAACTGATGGAAAAAATGCAGTCCATAAACTCTTGAACAATTGAGCAATGGTCGAGACAGTTAGTAGTACTATTCACATCTGCTATGGATTACCATAAGGTGCAGTTAAAAGGGATATATATTAACTATCTATATAAATGATCCAAAAGAGAAGTTATAGCTAACCAGGAGTTCTTTTATTGATATTAGTTCTAGTCTGTGACACTGAGTTATCCTCTTGTCTACATGATATAATCAGTGTTTCAACCCAAATGTAAGAGATTGGCGGGTTATCATTAAGTGAAAATGCAGAGTGAGTATCCGTTTATAAGGTATAAGAATTGCTTTTGTTCTTCAAGAGTTTGAATGCACTAGTGTAATCAAAATTCTTTAGATTTGTTAGTTGACACCATCATACCGTGCCTGATCTACCTCCCTGCCCGTCATATGTGTGGCGTGACCACCGATAATCCAGTGCCAACTTAATGCAGAGGCTGGACATCACTATCCAGTCAATGCAGACATTATAATGTAGCAGGTGTAGGGATCACGGTGGGGGCACAATAGGCCAATATCTGCCACCATTCTATGATGAATTGCCACAATACAAATTATTACCAGAACCACTGTTGTTTTGTGACTGCATTCAATATTGCAGACATTGTGCAAGAGTCAACATTATACCAGAGGGAGGTGCCATCATACTATGGATGCCTAAGATCTTATAGGAATTGCCACCATCTTGAGATGGCTTGCATTCTACCTGAAGTTGACACCATCAAAACATGGATGCCCACGAAATACAAATAATTATCATCATTCTACCAAATCCTTCATGGATGCCCGCAAGGTGCCAAGAAATACCACCTTTATTTAAGGGTCTGCATTTTATTGGCTGTGGACCTCATGTCATGGATGTCCACTGATTGTCATGAATTGGCACCATTATGTAAGGGCCGGCGTTTTAAGAGGGTTGTGTTGGATCATGCCATCTATCCACCTGACGCCCAAGTAGCCTAGAATTACCACTCTTGTGCCACAGACGGCATTTTACAAGATTCTTTAGGGGATGCAGTAGTCAAACTTAAGCAATTACATGCACCCAAAGACATACTCGTGCACACAGACACACATTCACAATAAGAATAAAAAACATATATATAATTGTTTTCACTGCAATCCCATCTTTTGCTCTGGATGTTTTGTTGCAGCTAGTGAGGTTCCATTTTTGCTCCCAGGAGGGGAAGGACAGATTAAACAGGACGGATTAGAGTGCCTCAGTGCTGCCCTGGTATGGAGTGCATAAGAGTGCCTGGGTGGGTTTGGAGTGAGAGTTGGTGCGTAGGTGTGTTCTTGTAGAAAAAGGCGAGGAAGGTGTAAACGATAGTGCATCTCAGGGCCTTCGGGAGAGAGAGAATCAGAGATTCTGTTTTATTTCTGGGATGGCTTCATGCTGTTGGGGGAGATGGACAGTGAAGGCCAACAGATGTGCCTCAGTCAAGGAAGTAGGCCGACATGTTACATGTCATGCTGAAGGAATGTTTTTAGGTCTCGCCTATAGAAAAAGACCTTTTGAAATCTATCCTGTTTTGCAGGCAAAAACGTGTAAGCGTTGCATTGCTTTGAATGGCAACGCGTGCACGTTTGGCGATTCCCTTGCGGGAGTGAGCGGCGCCATGTGTTAGTAATTATCGTGCTCGCTCCCGCAAGGTAAACGCTGCCTGCTCTCGGCCGCACTCCCCCCCCACCCCCTACTTGTCTTCCCTTCTCCTAGCAACGACCGGGCTTCGTCAGGCAATGGATGCCTCGTGTGGTCCTCGACGAGCAGGAGATGTTCCTTCCAGGCTGTGGGTGAGAGTAGAGATTACTTGCCGAGTCGACAACAATCCTCTTATCTCGAAACAGGATTTGCAATGAATTTACAGCGCCCCTCCTCCCAAAAAAGAGCTGCAACCCCGGCGTCTGGTCATCGCTCCTGTCTGCCACTGTGTTTTGACAAGTGGGAGGCCATGACAAGAGGGCGCTAGGAGAGCGCTAGTGTGTGTGTGACCTCAGGACTCGTCGGAGCGCAGGTACATTTCGTATTCTTGGTAGTTATGTAGCCTCTAACACTCCCTATGCCAGGCCTGAAATCCTTTACTGAGTGGCCCAGTTAGCAATACATTCTGCGCTTTATATGTTTTCCACAGGTGATAGTGGATTGGCCTTTCTCTGAGCCCCCAAGTCTCCCGGTGAGACGAGGTATACCTGGTTAGCAAGCATTTTGTCCCGGCTGTTATCCCCTCTCTTCATCCATCAGGTGTAAGTGAGGCCTGGTTGTCCGTCAAAGCGTCACCCTGCTACGTATCCGACCTCGAAGCGCTGGAAATGCTAGTACGATGCAAATGTATCATTTTATTTCACTCTCCGTTTGTGATTCTTTAAACTCGTCTAACATGTGTCGACCCCTACACATGTTTAGAACTCAACGGGTAGAATTCACACGGCGCTTAACCAATTCCTACTCTTCCTTTCTCTACATATCACTCATACAGGTTTCTTTTAATCCATTCTTTCTCCCCAGTCACTGTTTTCCTGTATTTAATTCCCCCTTATCCGTTTTCTGTATTTCTCTTGCTCGGGGTCAGAGTGTAGTGAGGACAAATAACACCCTACCCCAGAAATGAGGTGCCTGTAGTGTTGCTGACAGTGGGATGTACCACTGCAGCACACGCCCCCTCCCACTGTTACTATGTATGTTACCCCTGGAGCGTAAGGGGTCTTTGGTTTGGTCCAAGCGTGAGCGTGGACACGCAAGTTATGTAATAAAAGGCCCAGGGCTCTGGGCGTGGTCAGGTTAGTCTGCCACCACCAACTGCAATACACGTGTCCCGTGTCTGGTCTGCCTAGGCACCTACTGGGACACTACACTGGCGACGAGGTGGTCTACGATCCACCCCTCCACGTGCCCTGCTACACTGCGGCGCCGTACTGGCCTGTACACGGCGCCCTGCCCAGCATTCCCGAGCGCCGACGGCCCGCTGTGGCCCGCTTCGGTCCAACCGACCTGCCTACACTGTGCATCGCCTCGTGCCGCTCACCGGTGTCCCGTGGAGTCTCCAGCCCGCTTCCTGTGTCTCCTGTAGTCTCCGTAGCTGCACGGACCTGGTCGCGGTCCCCAGGTACCCCCCAGTACTCCCGCTGCTTCTCGCTGCCTTCGGCCCCTGGCTGCTCCGCTCTGCTCAGCGCCCCAGCCCAGGTCGGCCCTTCAACTGTCACGCGCATGCGCAGTGTGCGCCCACACTACGCTCCTGGCGCGCAACGCGGCCGCCCGGCCTCTTCTCACGCTTCTCGCGTGAGTCCGGACCCTTCAATTCCTCACGCATCTCGCGGAGCAGGGCCTGGGAGCCCTCCACGTTCCTGGAACCCGTTTTCGAACACCTGCTGCGGCCTGCAGAGCCTCCTACAGCCCCTCCTGTCACCCAATCAGCAGTCTTTCAGCCGTCATGGCCACCGTGCCACATCTGGAACCCTTTGCGATTACTGGGACCCCCCCCTCGCAAGCTGCAAGATGGAAAAAGTGGGTAGAGCGGCTTGAAAATTATTTCATTGCGGCAGATATTGCGGTGGGGCGTCGTCGCGCTATGCTGTTGCACCTGGGGGGTGAGGCTATCCACGACATCTCCAAGGACATCACAGAGGGCGACTCACCACACACATACGCCACCCTACGCGACGCCATCACACGGTATTTTGAGCCATTTGCCAGCGCGGATTACGAGCGTTTTCTACTACGCCAAGCACGCCAGCTCCCTGAGGAGTCTGTAGACGTGTTCTATGCTCGACTCAAGAAATTAGCCAGCACGTGCACTCTCCCGGATGCGGAGGATGAAATTCGCGCCCAATTCATACAGGGATGCGCCTCACTGAAGCTACGAGAGAGGGTGCTTGAAACGGACGCGATGTCCATGCGCGACATCCTAGCCCTGGGGCGGTCTAAAGAACTTTCCAAAGCTCGTGCCGCCCATATGGAACAGAAACCACCGGTGACAATCAAGACTGAACCCGTGTGTGCCATCAAGTCGCACCCAACTGACAACCGGGCGAGGACCCCCAGGAAAGGGCGGCCGAATCAAGGACAGTCCACCCGCGACCAAGCCTGCATGTGGTGTGGAGGCACCACCCCCCACAAAGGCGCCTGCCCGGCACAGGGCAAAATCTGCAGCGCGTGCGGAAAAGCAAATCATTTTGCAAGCGTCTGCTTATCGTCTCAAAGAAAGAAGCCGAGTGGCCCACCCAGGAGAGTACGACAGATGGCGCCACATCAGAATACGTGGAACAGCAGCGACATGGACGACGATGAAGAAGACGCCGCGTCCGTCCACGTGTTGCGCATGCTCAATACCCTGGCAGCCGCGTCTTCAACCGAACCAATGTGCACCGTCCAAGTGCATGGCCAAGCAGTCAGAGCCCTCATCGACACAGGCGCCACGATAAACCTCATGGCCGCCAGTGTATACCAAGGCCTCGAAGATGCCCCCACGCTCCTCCCCACCAGAGTGTAAGTGTTTGCCTACGGAACCCGGCGCCCGCTGCGCCTATGCAGTGCGTTCCAGACAACTGTGTCCCACAACTCGACGCAGCTACACACAAAAATCTACGTGTCCCAGGAGGGATCAGGGTTTCTTCTCGGTTGCAAGACAGCACGGGAGCTCGGACTCATACACTTTGCCCTAACAGTGCAAGCCCAAGGACTAGACCATCTGGTCGCGGAGCATTCCTCGCTGTTCGAGGGCATCGGATGCCTACGAGGCCCTCCTGTCCGCCTCCACATTGACCAGTCAGTAGCCCCAGTAGCCCTCCGGCACAGGCGGATCGCTTTCCACCTCCGGCCCAAGGTCGAACCTGAGCTACGGATGCTTGAACAAGCTGGCATCATCGAGCGAGTCACTGGACCCACGCCGTGGGTATCTCCCATCGTTGTAGCCAAAAAACCGAAGCAACCCGAAGCAGAAAGGATATGCGTGGACATGCGCCTCCCCAACCTCGCAATCAAGAGAGAGCGTCACCTGACGCCGACTATTGACGACATCATCGGGGAGCTCGCAGGGTCCAAGTGGTTCTCCAAGATGGACCTGCGGTCGGGGTACCATCAGATCCCTCTGCACCCATACTCGCGCTCAATCACAACTTTCTCCACCCACGCAGGCCTGTGGAGATATACCAGGTTGAACTTCGGCATCTCAAGCGCAGCGGAGGTGTTTCAAAACATCATTCACAATGTCCTCCAGGGCCTGGACGGTGTACTCAACGTGAGCGATGATATCCTGGTGCATGCCCCAACCCTGGAAGAACACATCAGACACCTACAAGCAGTGTTCAACCGGCTAAAGGAGAGAGGACTAACTCTCCACAAGGACAAATGCGAATTTCTACGCAAAGACATTAGTTTCTTTGGATACAAGTTCTCCGACCAAGGAGTGGGCCCCGACCCGGAAAAGGTCAAAGACATCCACAACGCGCCAGCCCCCACGTCTGTGACAGCCGTCCGCAGCTTCCTAGGTATGATGACATACTGCAGGCATTTCATCAAGGACCTGTCGGACCTGACAGGGCCCCTCCGCGACCTCACCAAGTCGAATGCCACCTGGATGTGGGGCCCGGAGCAGCAGGAGTCGTTCATGAACACCAAAGCAGCCCTGTCAGCTGACACAACTCTGGCCTACTTCAATCCGCGGCATGAGTCACAACTGCTAGTTGATGCCAGCCCCACTGGCCTGGGAGCGGTCCTGTCACAACGTCAGACATGTGGAGAATGGGCCCCCATAGCGTACGCCAGCCGCACGCTGACACCTTCCGAACAGCGTAACTCCCAAATTGAACGGGAGGCGATCACCATTCTGTGGGGGTGCCGCCATTTCCATATCTATCTCTATGGACATCCTTTCTCAGTAATCACTGACCATAAGCCCCTCATACCCCTTTTTCAGGGCTCGTCCTCTCGCCCACCACCGAGAATCGAAAAATGGGTGCTGCAGTTGCAAGAGTTCCAATTCAAGGTGGAATACCGGCCCGGCACACGAAACCCCGCAGACTATTTGTCAAGACACGCCCGTCCCGTTACCGACGCGGAGGCCGCTGAAGCAGCAGCCACGGAAGAGTACGTCCGGCTAATCGTCGAACGGTCGAGGCCACGTCCAATGTCTCTGGAGGAAGTAGCGAGGGCCACTAAAGACTACGACTGCCTCCAGATCGCGATCCATGCCATAGAGTCCGGCGACTGGAAGGCGCTGCAAAGCCCGGCATCTTTCCGCACTCAAGACGCCCAAGCGGTCCTTAAGGCCCTGTACCAAGTCAAAAACGAACTATCAGTATCTACCGAAGGATGTCTCCTGAGAGGCCCACGCCTCGTGCTGCCCAGCAGCCTCGCCCAGCAAGCTGCCTTACTGGCACACGGATCACACCAGGGGATCATCAAGTCAAAAAACAGACTCCGAAGCAAGTTGTGGTTCCCTGGACTCGACAGAACAGTCGAGGAAGTAGTCCACAGCTGTCCGGTGTGCCTAGCGACAAGCCTACCAAATCCTCCAGCACCGGTGATCACCGAAGATGGGCCAACATCCCCGTGGGTGCGAGTAAGTGCGGACTTCGGCAGCCTTCCCGGAGGCAAGTACATGCTTGTCGTGGTGGACGATTTCTCTCGCTACCCCGAAGTGGAAATCGTGACATCAACAGCGACTGCCGAAGTGATCCCAAAGTTCGAAAAGATCATCGCCACCCACGGGATCATGAAAGAAGTCCGCACAGATAATGGACCCCCGTTCAATGGCAGCGAATTCACAGAGTACCTGCAGAGCCACAGCGTCAAACACAAAAGGATAACACCAAGATGGCCGCAGGCCAATGGAGAGGTCAAAAGGCTAATGAGAACTCTGAACAAAACAATTCAAATTGCAGTCGCCGATGGTCACTGTCTGGAGTTAGCCATCTACCAATTCCTCCGAGAATATCGCCAGACCCCACACTGCACTACAGGAATCGCCCCAAGCCGACTATCATTTAACCGGGCTATTGCTGACACCATCCCACACCATCCCATGTGGGAGATGGCCCCAAACCCCAAGAACCGGTCCATGGAACAGCGCACTAAGAACAACCAGGAAGCATCCCGAAGACGGAGGGCCGCAGACAGCCCCATTCAAGTCGGCGACGCGGTTCTTGTGAAAGACCGCCACCCCGGCGGGAAATTCCGCCTGCCGTTCGAGCTGGACCCCTGGAGAGTCACCGAGGTACACGGAACAATGATCACGGCTGTCAGGAATGGAGAAGTAGTCACAAGAAACATTTCGTTTTTCAAACAAGTACCCGAGAGAGGAGAAGACCCGGAACCGGATGACTGGCACCTGAGTCCACCGCGCAGACCATCTGAGTCAACCGAGACAAACAGCCCGACACACCAAACAAGTGACATCACCCGGAGCAACGATGAGCCAGTGAAACCGGTCGAGGCCCCCAGCGCCGCCGAGACCAGAGAAGCAGAAGAACCACCCCCAGCCACAGCCGAAGGTCGCAGCCAAGAGAGGTACAGCTTACGTCCGTACCCCAAGCCTTCCCAAAGATACCGAGACTTTGTGGCCCAGTGCTGGCGTTGAGATTATCTAGATGGCTGACCCTGCCGAGAATAAAGTAAGACTGTTATATTTTATGCATCCTATGTTTTAGATTATCAGTAAATTCAGAGACTGCACCAGAGACTGTTTAACGGACTTTGTCGAGCATAGCAGCTTAAATGACCACAGCAGTTCCACTGACCTGAGAGACATTTGCATGTTTGTTTTCTTTTCCAGTTTTGTTTTATCCCTTGGTAAAGAGGAATGTAGTGTTGCTGACAGTGAGGTGTACCACTGCAGCACACGCCCCCTCCCACTGTTACTATGTATGTTACCCCTGGAGCGTAAGGGGTCTTTGGTTTGGTCCAAGCGTGAGCGTGGACACGCAAGTTATGTAATAAAAGGCCCAGGGCTCTGGGCGTGGTCAGGTTAGTCTGCCACCACCAACTGCAATACACGTGTCCCGTGTCTGGTCTGCCTAGGCCCCTACTGGGACACTACAGTGCCTACCGCTTTTAACTTCGGAACTGGATAAATGTGCACTCCATTGTGGAATGGACCGACGTGGCAGTATCCCTTTTCACCCGGATTTCCTAGAATTACATTTCCCAAAGTGAGGATTTCTCGCTGCTTGTAAAACCACGAGCCAGGTTTTATTCTATTCAGTTGCCTTTTTTGTGTGATTTTTGCTGTCGTGGTAGTCCAAATAATATCTGTGAAGTTTGCACAGTTCAGTGCTACCTACTTTTTTGATCAGCTACCTCAAATAGGCCCAGCAAAGCTGCACACGTTCATTATGTTACACGCCGTCAAATTATATAGTGAAAACTTAAAATTCCAAAGCACGTCATTCAAGGTCACATAATTCTTGGTTATTTTACTACAAGTAATCATATAAATCAGCATGCTACTCTATTATCTATGTTTGTATACATTACTGCAGTACGAATAAAACACGACGCTCTGAAACAAGCATTTCTATGGCTGCTGTATGTAAGGAAGTTTCTAAAATATCCTCTTTGCCCATCTAAAACTTCACATTTTAATAGAGCACGTGCGACAGCATCAAGGCAAGTCTCAAAGAACTTTCAAACGCAGTCACCTCTCAGAAGATGTCGCCATGCTCGAGTGAGCCTGTTAACACATACTTGGCTGAAATGAAAGGGCAAAACTCACTCTGCTAGGTATGTGCTGGTATTTAAATCAAATATTATACATGATGTAATTCCATACATAGCCCAATTTATAAATGCACCTCATTTACAGATTTATTTGGATCATAAAGAAAACTTCTGTGTCTAATCACAAGTTTCAGAGGCCTCTTTCTCTTTTGATAGAACAATCTGTCAGACACTTACTCATCCAACTAAGTATAATTCTTGGTTGCCCTATTTCATAATTTCGTAAATTTTTT
Source organism: Lissotriton vulgaris (assembly GCF_964263255.1). Classification (NCBI taxonomy): domain Eukaryota; kingdom Metazoa; phylum Chordata; class Amphibia; order Caudata; family Salamandridae; genus Lissotriton; species Lissotriton vulgaris. Next base: position 614,002 of record NW_028255517.1, on the reverse strand, counting down.
GTTGAAATAACAACATTTTGTAGCTTCCAAGGACAAGACTTATTCAATCCAATGGATCATAAAGTGATACACTAGTCTGCATTTCAAACTACAGTTTCCTAACCTCTGTCATGCCACCTAATTGGGACATTTTCCATATTAAGGTTTTGTATTGTGCGCACTATGCATCCCAGAAACACTATGTAAACAATCATTGGCATAGCCAATAGGTCTCGCCTTTGGGACCTTATAAGTGTTTAGCCATGCAACAGTTGATGTTGTTGCACCAAGGATATTGTGCTGCATAACTAAATACTTATAAGATCCCAAAAGCGAGACCTATTGGCTATGCCAATGCTTTTTATGCTTACAACCAGTTCTAATGCATTTTTACAAATGTATTTTGGACATGTTTTTAGCACTTTGTGTGTAGATATATTTTAGATATGTTTAACATGTTTAGGATTAGTAATGTCATTCATGCGAAAGTGGAGTGGGTGTTGTATGCCGCTTTAGATACAGTATATAGATTTCCCGATTCATGCCCTTATATAGGTACAATTCACTTTGCCCTTATTTAGGCATAGAAATCCAGCCCTTATTTAGGCATTGCTCATGTTAATCAAATACAGGCATGGTCAACTACATCCGATCCTCTTTGTCACAACGAGTTCTTGGAAAACCTGACTCTTAAGCTTTTAGGACTTCTCCTTGCCTGGATATTGATTTCTCCAAGAACTCATTTATTATGCATGAACATCTATTCCTTAGGGGTTCATTCATGACGTTCTTATGCTCAACTTGTATATCAATACTGGCATTCCTAAACACCTTCGAGGTATAAATATATCATCACTTGCTACGGCAAGGCATGGTGCAGTTCGGCTACCTACTTGCACAACACGGCTCGCCACAGCAAGTCCCGAAGGAAGTCAACTCCCCAACTGACACACTGACCAGACGCTGTCATCCTCCTCGCCGAGAATCCAGCTCCCGTGTTTCTGACTCCCCTTGCGGGGTGTTAGAGATCGAGTCCCGCAAAAGAGATACCAACCTCTCTCATTCTAAAGGTAGGGAGCTGATTAGAACCTAGAGAAACTTTTGGCAATTCTTGGCACAACAAAACTAAACTAAACTATAGCTAAACAGCACCTACTTCTTCCCTCGTACTACACTTAGGTTAGGTACCCTGGGGTAGGAATATTTTAGAAGCACCAGTTGAGTATTTTAGCCTGTGTTATTTATGTATGTATTTTTATATATGTCATAGCTACAGACCATGCTATTGCAGTATTATTTTATCTTACTGCTAACGCTGTACATATTATACTTCGCATTCTGTATTACGATTGTAGCAGTTCATATTTCTTGCATGAGAAATAAGCCTGTTCAATAAAACCTTTTACTGAAACACCCGTCTCGAAGCATGGACGATTGACTGAGTGAAACTGTAATCTATTGTTTCTACGACTCTGAAGATATTGTTCCGACTCTAAGGGAAACAAAGTTGTCATGTTTGTGCGGTTGTCAGAAACTAATCCCTTCTTGTTCATTCGAGAAGTTTCTAGTGACCTCTGAGTTAGCTGGCACACAAGTAATTGAGTTTAATGTACTCGATAGAGACATACTGACCTCAGTCCTATGGCAAATCTATAGTGTATATTATTCCAATGCGCAGATCCTATCGGGGATATAGGAACTACACTACAAGTCAGAGCACCGATGTCTGCCGACCCGAGGCCGAGCCAGTCCGGGATGGTGCGTCGCAGGACACAGAGCGGCGCCTGGAGCGTGATCTTTAGGCACCCTTCGGTTTCAACGGGGGCCCCCTCCGAGCTACCTCCGATGATGAAGAATCAGACTCCCGTCCAGGTGGTGTGTGAGCATGCACCCACACCATTTCATCAGTCCATTTAAACACCTCTTCTGGCGAGTCAAAGAAATGGGTGCGGGAGCGGTAAACCATTTGCAGGCGAGCAGGGTATAATAGTGCGTAGGGGAGTTTAAGGTCTCTCAAGCAGGCCTTGGCCACCAGGAACGATTGCCGCTGTTGCTGAACTAGCCTTGTGTAATCTGGAAAAATTAGGATGCGAGCATTATCGTAGTGTAAAGAATCCTTGATTCGCGCCTGCTTTAGAGTTGCATCCCGATCATGATCGTTCAATAGCTTCGCGATGACTGGCCTCGGGCGGGCCCCAGGCGGGGGTTTCTGATGAGCGCTTGATGTGCTCGCTCAATCACAAAGCAACGGGACATAGATTCTGGTGGGAGCCAGCTCTCCAGTCACTGCGTGAGGAACTGCTCCATGTTGCCCCCTCGCAGCCCTCTGGAAATCCAACAAAGCAGAGGTTATTGTGTCTTGCCCTTCTTTCAGCGTCTTCCACCCACAGCGTGAGGACCCGCTGGGTGGTCTCCATGGCGGCAATCTGTTTCTTCAGTGTGGTGACATCGTCTTCCACTCCTGATAAGCGAGTCTCAGTCTCGGTGATACAGGATATGGCGTTCCGCAGATCCTGCCGCAAAAGCATAACGTCGGACCCGACATCCCCGGTTTTAGCATCCAACATGTCCCTGGACTGTGTGATGGCGGCCATGAGCGCCGCATTGTCAGGCATAGTTCCCTGTGGTCCCCCAGAGGATCCCACAGTGGCTCCCGGGCCTGTAAACTTGTCGATAGGGCCCTGTTTAGACGAGCCACCACCTCCCCTGTCTCTTGCCATGGCTGGTTTTGGGTTTCTTGACACCACCCGGACAGTCATCCGATGGTCCGAATATAGGACGAAGGGAGAGAGGAGAGCAAAGGGGGCCTCCACGCAGGACTCCAGTGACCCGACTTAGCCGCCGAACAGGAGTAGGAACCAGCAGACGGAGGGATGTGAAGGAAGGCAGGCACCCAGTGGCCTCTATGCCGGCCCCGTCCGACACTGGCCACTATCACTGCCCGGCCACCAATGGACCTCCATGGGGCACCAGAAGTCATGGAGTATGCTACAAAACACTACGGTCCGGGGCCACAGCCAGGGGTCCCAAGGGAAGCCCGCGCAGACCGAGAGGCCGCCGACGTACGCTCTCCTGGAGCGGGAGAAAAGTGGGCAACTCCCCAGGTCTGTTCCACTCTGGGTAGCAGGCCGCGGCGAGGGTCACATCCAACGGCCCCCTGAACGGCACACACACCGCCCAGCACCCCCAATAAGCTCACCCCCGTGGCCCAACAAGACCGCTGATAAATGCTGTGAGCACCTCGCAGAGAAGGGGGAGAGAAGGAGAACAAGAGCTGCTGCAGCGTCTATCCTGGTGGGTGGGCCGCACCCCAATGTCGGGCACTGGTTTCCGCCGATAATGCCAGGATGGCCCAGTCCTGCCGCCAATGGGAGAACTCCCCTGGGCTTGCAGATAGCCGGACACTGGCCAGCGCCCCTATCTTCACTAAGGGCGAGGCAACCAGTAGATACCACAGATACTCCGACTCCACCTGTCTCCAGCAAGATCCTCCCACCTGGCCTGACCGGCCGCCGACTCACGCCCCCAAGGAACAGTGGAGGGGGGAAAGGGAGGAATAGCAGCTCGGCGATCCCTTCTTGCCCTACTACTCACCCCCTCGCGGTCCGATGCGACCGCCGATTCCCCCCGGAGGAACGTGCAGGGGAAGGAGGAGGGGAGAGGCTCCAGGGCGTCCAGCCAGTGGATTTAGTGCCGGCCGTCAGCTGGCCCCACTCCCAGAGGGCACCCCGGCCAGCCACTGAACCAAGGAGGGTGTCGGGGGTAAAGAATGCACCCCCGCACTCACTGCCCGACCCGATTACCAGCCTCCGGTGTAATAAAAGAGGCGGCCAGGCCCTCACTGCTTCCATTGCAGCCCTACACGGCTGCCGAGCTGCGCCGCAGTCCCCTCTGGGATCCGCCACTGAGATGGTCTGCCCATCTCTGGGGAGACTTCAAGCCCGGGGGCACTCACCAGCATCGAAGTCGCCTCGGCCCCGCAGCACGGCGCCGCCGCTGCTGTAGCGGCCCCACCTCCCGTCGGCAGGGGATCCAGGCGACGCCCCCAGCTTTACTCGAGGCTGCGTCTTCCACAGGCCTCTCTGACTCTCCACCTGCGCACAGCCATCCTCAGCTGCGTCCACGGAGCCAAAATCTTCACAGGTAGGGGCTGCCGATATCATCAGCAGCAGGGTAGCTTTAGGTCACAGAATGGCATCGGAGAGGCAGGATATTAAAGGACATATAGTTGGGCTGGATAGAGCGCTCTCAGACCATGTACGCCATGTTGGTTTGCCAAGCCACGCCCCCTCAGGCTGGATTTTGTCAGAAGATAATTACAGTGGATCAGATTTTCCACCTATGCACGATTTATTGAAAATCAGTCATAGTAGAGAAGGTCCACTCACAGTTGCCGCCCGTGGAGGGAGTTGCGGTGGAGCAGAAAGGTTCGGCGGGGGAGGGGCAGTGTGGGGGTGCTAAAAAACGTAATATGATAATTGCATTTTGCGATGTAGAGCGCCCTACAAAATGTGTTTTATTTATTAAATTGTTTACTTACCTCCAATTATCCATAATCCGGTTTTTAGCACCCCCCGCCCCGCATTTCTGCCCCACCGCAACTCCCTCCACGGGCCGTGGCTGTCCACTTATATTTAGTCTTTGTGGACCTGAAATTGGCTTTTTACTCTATCCCCAGACAAAAGCTATGGGTTGTTCTAGGGAATATGGCAGTACCCGATGGGATACTAGCAATCCTTATAAGATTGCATTAATCTAATTATAGCCAGAAATGGCAAAGTGACAAATAGCATTCGAATATAGAAGGGAGTGTGCCAGGGCTACAAATTATCCCCTAATCTCTTCTCTGTAAATATAAATGACATAGAAAGTTATCTGGACACCCCGGGCAATGGTGCACTATAATTTGGGGAAAATAAAGTCCTGACATTATTGTTCGCGAATGAGACCTTGCTAATTTCTTAAAACCCTTCTGGAATGCAAGTTCTGGTAGATCACTTCTTACTATTTTGCGCTGAAAGGGGTTTGGAATGGAATATTTACAAGACAAAATGTATGTCCTATGTGCAGTATTCAGGTTCAAGAAGATCTGCTCGAACAAGTCAATAATTTTGAATATTTGAGGGTCAAACTCATCAACAAGCTAGCTTGGCCCTTACAGCTTGAGAAGATCAAACTTAATCTGCAGCAAGAGTCTACGATGATTCGTGCATTGGTAAAAAAAGACCAAGACTAGATTACCTTCCCCTGCAGGGGAAATGTACAACGCTAGGGGATCTACTCTCTACGGTGCGGAGCTTTCGGGCTATGAAAAAGAGAAGAAAAAAAAGTGCCCAATTGCAGTGATGCATTTACACTAGAGGTAATGCACTCAACCTTTGCATAGTTTTCCGGCGTACCAGGACAGTTACGTCACCTGCTGGAGCACCTAAAAACTCATCAAAACAGTTATCCTCAACCAAGCACCTTTAGTAAAATATTCACACCACAAATTCAGCACAGTGCGCCGTGCCCACACATTTTCTAGATTTCACGCCCACTGTCCAACGGGCAGGCAGCACGCCACTTTCCACACAATTGCAAAATGCAATACGACGAAATATCTAAGTCCACTGAAGCACGAGCCAGCTTATTGGCATTTGGATCTGAAGAAACGGAACGCATCTACGCACTCATCAATGAAGATTTATCACAAGCCACCACAAGTAGGACCAAGGAGCAATGTGCTAAACAACTATTATACCTTTCCAAATGAAGGATTAACCAAAAGCTTCATGCAAATACATTAATCAAGTACCACAAGGCGCTACGCATACCTAGAGGCCTCCGGATAGCCTTAAAGCCCTCTTTATGTAAGAACTCAAAAGCTTTCCAAGATGGAACGCCATCTTAAACAAGTGCAGCCTGGATCTTATTTTGCTCATCGTGGAGGCACTATCCGAAATACTTTCTGAACTCACCAAAGAAATCACAGACATCGAAACAGAATTAAAAGAGGCAATCAACCCCGAAGAATTGAGTGTGATCCTGGAAGATATCAACAATCAGCTGGATAAACATACCAAAGAAATATATGAACGAAAAATCCGGAAATTCCGCCGGGATACACTGGATTACAAATTAGGGGAAGTTTACACGTGGGCGGACGTCTACGCCCAACGCAGACGCAATAAGCCTTATAGCCAGAATACAGACACTTCCTCATCAGGAAGTGACACCTCCAACCGTCCACCTAGAAAAACAACAGCGGAAGCAACAACCGCCTCAGAAACAAGAAGCCAGAAACCATTGCAAACCCCAACTTCAACTGAGTCCAACTCCACCACTCCGGATCTTTTTTTAGAATCAGGCCCAGGCACAACCGACGACCCAGGCGGGGCAAAAGGGCAGGAAAAAGAAGCAACAGACCCCCAACAACTTACAAAGACCAAACCGAAAGCGAGGAAGAATCGCTAGTCATTAACATTTCGGATACCCAATTCAAAGATCACGAAATTAATGTGTTACAGAAAGGTATGTCATTCATACCCACCAACAACACCAACCTTCTTGAATTAGAAATCAGTACCTTTAAGTTCACTCGCAAACTACGTTTGCGACACTTTTTTGACAAAGTTCTGGAACCTCCAACTGAAACCAAACTAGACTTGCTATTAGGCTTAAGACCGTCTAGCACCCACATGCCTCCACTAAGCCACAAGAGCATTGACACATTTGAGACGTTAGTAAAGCAAGACATCTCAAAGATCAACTTTCGTAAAAAACACCAACAAAATCTCACTACCAAAGATAAGGACACCTTAAGGAAGATAGCTAATAACACTTCAATCAAATGTCTAAAAGCAGACAAAGGAGGAACTTTAGTCATCTTGAATTCCGATCTATACCATCAAAGAATCAATGAGCATATCAGAGATCAGGATACCTACATGGTACTAAACGGGAACCCTACTGAACAATTCAAAGCAGACTTGATGTTATTGATCAATAAAGCGTTTGATGACGATATCATAGATGAGAGAACAAAGAGATTCCTAACAGTCGAACATCCAAAAAGCCCTACAATCACCATGTTACCTAAGATCCACAAAAACCTCAGGAACCCACCATTCCGACCAATCGTGTCCACAAGAGGGTCAATACATGAACCGATCGGGAAATTCATTGATCGTTACCTCCAACCGTCCGTGACCAATCTACAAAGTCACATCAAAGACACCACAGACTTCCTGACCAAATTGTCTTCTATACCTATTAGAGAGAACGAACAAATAATCTTGTGCACAGCAGACGTCAAAAGTCTGTACACCTCAATCCCCCACAATGGTGGCATCGAGGCAGTAGAAAAAGCCTTACTACAGAGTGACATTACGGGTCAACTTCAAACCTTCATCTTAGAATTAATGATATTCACTCTCTACCACAGTTATTTCTCATACGACAAAAACTGGTATCTACAAATGTCTGGGATGGCCAAGGGAAACTGCGCAGCACCGACCTACGCCAATATCTACATGGGTGATTTCGAACTTAATCATATCTACTCTGACAGCAACTGGACCAACAACTTGAAAATTTACGCACGCTACATAGACGATCTGTTTTTTGTGTGGAAAGACTCTCAAGAAAACCTGGAAAATGCCCTTAAAGACCTCAATTCTAAAGATCATTGCATTGAGCTCACATGGAACATCAGTAATGAAGAAATCACTTTTCTTGATGTACTCATAAGATCCACAGACCAAGGCTTACAAACAGACCTATATCGTAAAAGCACGGACCGCAACAACACCCTGCGTCACTCTAGCTTTCATCAAAATTCTCTGAAAAAACACCTTCCCTTCAGCCAGATGCTTAGAATCAAACGCATTGTATCTGACCCAGAAACAAGTATCCAACAAATGGAACACATGGCAAAAAGGTTCATTAAACGAGGATACCCTAAAGGAATCATAGATGAAGCCATATCACGTGCAACTACTATTTCCCGTGTGGAAGCCCTGAAGGGCACCCCGAAAAAGGAAAACAAAAGACTAGTACTTGTTAGCAAATACTCTACAGCCAGTCAAACATTCAGAAGCATTATTATGAAACACTGGCGCATCCTATCCTCCGAACCTGATTTTGGTGATTTGTTCAAAGAAGCACCCATCTTCGCTTACACCAGAGCGGAGAATATCAAAGAAACTTTATCCAAAAAATCTCCTGAACATTGCACCTACACAGGCACCCGTCCATGCCACAATTGCAACAACTGCAATAATATCATAAAAGGTACCTCAATCAACCATCCCATGAGGGGATTTGAAATTAAACTGAAAGTCAACGCTACATGCGACTCATGCAACTTAATATATCTGTTGAAATGCCCATGCGGCATGATCTATGTGGGAAAAACAACCAGGAAGATCAAGACTCGTGTTAATGAACACAAATCTAACATCAGAACCAAAAACACAAAATCCAGCATTGCTGCTCATTTCATTGAAGCGAACCACAACGTAGCACAACTTAAGTTTCTGGTTCTTGAGATGGTGCTGAACACAGAAGGAAGAGACACCAACAAGACGCTTCTCCAAAGAGGAACATCCTGGATTTACAGACTTCAGGCCATGAAGCCTCATGGCCTCAATGATCGGTTGGAATTGAGTTGTTACCTGTAGTACCCTTCGGGTACATATTATGCACTTTGCTACCATCATTGGCCCACACTGCTTGTTCACCCACTGTTTCACTAAATCCACCACTCTTTTCCCTGACGTTTCACTCCTCTTAATAATGGCCACCCTAGGCACGAGCATTCCCATAGTCCGTTTTTTATTTTCACCACCCTGCTCGCCTTCACACTCATAACGCTCACGGAGCACTTGCTCGCGAACTTCACAGATTTTTTCTGAACTCCGGTCGCCTGTTGAAACCCTCCTTGCGGGATTCCGCACTAAACTACCAGCATATCACGTAAGTGCTTGTCTCCTTAATTTAAATCACCACCGCGCGCCTCGTTGCGAGTCAGCGGTCACGCTCACTGTTCGTTTGATTGTTTTCTTCAGGCTCCGCCAACCGAGGAAACCTGAAAAGTCTTGTAAGTATCGCTTGTACGAGATATTGATACCTCTTGCATGTCACTCGAATTTTAATAACTCTGGTAGCCTCAAGTCTCGCTTGCACGAGACATTGATACCTATTGCATGTCACCCGATTGTTAGTAACTCCGGTAGCCTCACCTTTCGCAACGTTTTTGCATTAATGGCAACCCTTGCCCCATCGCCGTTCTTAGCGTAAACACCCTTCCCCACCCTACCCGAACACCCCACCTGTCACTCACTGCCTTTTGAACTATTCGATACACCCTCCCACCACCCTCCTGTATTTTTTCTTTTCCTCTACCGCATGACCCATATTGGTTATCCTCTTATGCACTCACCAGCACTGTATTATGTTATGTATATGATTTTCAGACATTGATGAGTCCGTTATGTATTTTTTGTAGTGCTCCTTGACAAAGGGCCCTCCGGCTCGAAATGCATCGGAGCTCGCATGCTTAAGAATCTTGGGTTCACCATGAAACTAAAAACTGAGAAAAGTTTGGATAATGAATAACTGAGAATGTATCAGTTTAACATAAACAATAAAAATCAAGAGTGAACTTTAACCTTGAACTTTGTTGTTTACATTCATTGGAGTCAACAAACCATTATTGAGTGCCCAATTGCAGGGATGCATTTACACTAGAGGTAATGCACTCAACCTTTGCATAGTTTTCCGGCGTACCAGGACAGTTACGTCACCTGCTGGAGCACCTAAAAACTCATCAAAACAGTTATCCTCAACCAAGCACCTTTAGTGAAATATTCACACCACAAATTCAGCGCAGTGCGCCGTGCCCACACATTTTCTAAAGATAAGAACCTGACATTCGCAGAAAACAAACTTATAAGGGCATCATTGAATCTACCTCGAAGCCCTCCATGCCTTCCTCAGTTGATAGACATTGCCATTTTTCCAATTGTTTAGTCTGTAAAATGCGCCCTCTGTTATACTGGCAGTGAATACGGTCTAGGGAGGAGTTGGCCCTGTACAGGTTCCTACTCACTGGACTAATGAGTCTAAATATTCACTGGAAATCCATTGGTTAAGGTTTATTAAGGAAATTTGAGCTAGCAGCCTTATGGAACTCTCCTGATGATGTCGCCTCTATTTCAAGATCTATGCTTAAAGATAAATGTAAACTCTTCCTATGGGATGAGGAATTAAGACAATTTAATCAGGGCAGTTGTACAGACAGCTTTCTAGATATCAAAGCAGCTCCATCTTTTGAACCTTTCTCTCTCTGCTGCAGCCTCAGGTGCGTCCACCAGGCTTAGTGGGGCTACGCCTCTACGCCCCAATGGACGCACCGCGGCTGTTTTTTAGATCCGATACACTACTCATCAACAGGTTTTGTATTTGCAAACACTACAGGGATCAAACTATTGCACTAGCACTTTATATCCCACGTGCAATCTAGAGGAGGAAACCTTACATCATTTATTTTTCTTTTGCAAAGCTTATGTTTCTCCTCACAGGAAGTGGATCAAATCTATGTGCATTTCGCTAGGCACAAGGAGAATGGACCATGCAATGAGATTAATGAGATCAGACACTGATGAGAAGATCTGTATCAGTGTCGCTAAATTCTCATCCTCTGCAGGGATAATCAGCAATAAGGTCCTTATGCTAAGGAAAAACCATGCTGTGGTATGATCATAATGGACATTTTTTACATTTTGTTCTAAAAAGCTGTTTTGCACTTATTTTCATACAACCTTCTTTTACTAATCATATGGTAATGAATTTTAAGCTTAGTGAATTGTTTTTATATTAAGACACACTGTATATTGTTTAATGTTATTTTAATATTGCTATGGGTTTTAATGTTTGCTTTTTACATGAGGATGTGTCTCTTTGTTCAATATATATATGTGGTTTCAAGAATCTTGAATCCAAAATAAACTTTGAAATTTGAAAAGTCCTCATATACACCTACAATACAATATCCATATTGTATTTTTGAATATCCATAAACCATCCCGCTGGTTTTTATATCTCCATTTGTCCTGCTTTCACATAGGACATCAAATTAAGTGTAAATAACAATGCTCTCTCTTTTCTTCTTTTTTAGACCTGAATTGATGGCTTCTTTTAAACGTATTTTATGAAATAAAATAATTCCTCTAATTCTTTTTTTCATAAAATCTTTTTGTTTTAGGGTAACTCCCTTAAAATAGGTTTTTATCATACCAGAGATTTTTGTAATCTTTTGTATGCCACTAAAGATTGTAAATATCTCCTATTCGGTCGCATGTTGATCACCATCCAAGATGGGGACCCATACCAACACGCTGCTATGCGTTCTAGGCGCGCATGTGCATAGCAACATCCTAATGACATATTTGACTCGCCTCATCAGCATGCCTTTTTCACTGGCTGCTTTAAAAACAGACAGCATCGTCAGAATGCCGTTGAGCAGGTAGGTTTTCCATCACCCTGTCGGACGACCCAAGTAAGTAGGAGTCTAGCGCTTAATATCAGATTTAGCTTTGTACAGAAAATATGCTCTTTTATGTCAAGGCGTGCACTTTCTCTGAAGCACTTGGGAGCTTGGGAATCGTTTCAATGGCATTCCAAGGGGGCCGTTGACTTTTGATAATGGGTAAGATGAACAAGACTACCACTGCTGAGTGACCACATTTTTGTTTGCAGTAAGCAATGTTCTGGAGTCGGGTATTTTGTGACAGAAGACGCTGACGTCGCGAAGTCGGGACTTACTATGGTTTTGACCCTTTATTGAGATTTACTGCTAGCACGACATTATCAGGTGTTCCATGTAAAAGAGAGGACAACTCGAACACTGAGCGTTTCTTTCACTACAGTGGTGCTTCACTGGACTATTAGAAGGATCTTGCTCTGACCCGACTGAGTTTTACTTAATGATCAAGCTACCTATTGCAGTGTGTTGACTGATTGCTGCTATTCTTACTGTCGGGACAATGTGCGTCAGTGCTACCGGTTGGGAGGGTCACGGATTACACAGACTCATCTTGTGTCATTATTTTGGCTATAGGAATTCTTTTCAGAACCTGATACTAGAGCGCTCCTTTGTGTGTTTGAGTGCTATTGGTTCCTTCCATTGTCTGACCATCTATTCATGGCTCATGAATGACCGTCCGTACGTCGAATAAGTATGCCTACTTGATGGACATTCATGAATGTTATTTCACTGATGAGACCTACATCCTACGGTGGTTGACTCCAAGATATTGGACTTTTATCATTGGACTTATATCATTGCCTTGAGAAAGTCTTCTTGAAAGACGAAACGCGTGTCAGCGAGTTGTGTGCTGGGAAGTTTTAATGGAGTAATTTTGGAATAAAGACTATCAAGACTGCCACCTGCTTTGGATCTCTATATATTATTGACTGCTTTCATTGTGAACACTTTCTGATTGATGTTTAATGAGTGACTATACTCGCTTATGTGATCTATATTTGTTGACTAAATATTGACTTCAGGTGTGCTGTTCGAGCCTTTTCTCTTGTCTTCAGTGAGCAATGTTCACCTGATTGCATGACTGGGGCAAGATCATCATCATTCTTCCACAATTTTGCCTGGCACAACTTTAAGTTTAAATAAGAAGTGTTATTTATGTTTGTTTTCTGTTTATTTCTTCTGTTTTAAGAGGTCCTACAGAGAAGATCCCAATAGGGAGACCTACTCCTTAAATTTCTTTGTTTCACCTAAAACAGGATTTATTATCTACACGAATAGCACTACTACTTAGGTATAATTGGGCTCTGTTGGTCGGTCCTGATGAGTTGCCATTGACTCTTTTGTGAGGAGACCTAGGCAAGAAACATGTTGACCTCTTTTTGAACCTGGGATTTATTGGTACCCTTCTAGGTTCTACATCTGTTTTTTCATTTTGGCATGAGTTCTTAGCATGAATAAAAAATAATTTATTGATAACCCATAGTCATTTTTAACTTAATTCATCTCTAATCTACCATTTTACCCTCTATCCCTCCTCCAAGCTAGGTGCAGGACATTACCCAAATGACTTCTACTGGCAATTTTGGGTAAGGAAAGATCTCTGGGAAAGAGCCCCCTCGTTGAGCATGGGTGGAAAATCCGTTCCGCTCGCGGATTTTGCGGATTTTCGGTAAATTCGCAATCCGCGAGATTCGCGAATTTCCCGCAAAATTCGCGAGCGGAACGGATTGGGTCAAAAGTTCAAGCTGACTTTTTGTAACTATTTTAGAATGGCGCCCGCAGGCTGCCAGAGCCTCTAAAATAGTTACAAAAGTCAGCTTCAACAGGAAGCACTAATAGATAAAGTAAAGCAGGTGCTAGAGTTGAATCTCAAATTCAGTTACACAACAATCATTAATCACCCCAAACTTGGGGTGATTAATGACTGTGTAACTTAATTTTACCTTCAACTCAAGCACCTGCTTTACTTTATCTATTAGTGCTTCCTGTTGAAGCTGACTTATGGCTGAGGGCAGAAGGGCACAAAGTGGGACAGAGGGCATGAGTTAGGCAGAGGGCAGAAGGGCACAGAAACCAGTGAGGAAGAGGGCAAAAGGGCACAAACAAGAGTGGGGCAGAGGGCAGAAAGGCACAAAAACAAGTGGTACAGAGGGCAGAAGGGCAAAAAAAACGAGAGGGTGGCAGTGATGAACCAGGCAAAAAAAAAAACCACGAACACGCAAAGCGCCCCGCGAATACGCAAAGTTCCCCGCGAACACCTGCGAACATGCAAAAATGAAAAATCTGCGAATTTGCGAATCGTGAATTCGCAAAATTCACCCATGCTTACTCCTCGTTGGGACCCGCTGGACATTGCAGCACCTGCCCAGCAAAGAGCACGGCCCGATTATAAATCATGCCACTTCGGTTGGTGAGGGCTTGTGTATTCAATGAGAGATGCTTCCTGACCTAACTCATTGAAATACAAAATAAGTATCAACCCCTCTATGTTTA